>NW_018127884.1:2128316-2157104 GCF_001952655.1 Monopterus albus | reverse complement strand
GGTCATGTGGGCAGAGGAGACCAAAATAGAACTTTTTGGTATAAACTCTACTCGCCGTGTTTGGAGGAAGAAGAAGGATGAGAACACCATCCCAACTGTGAGGCATGGGGGTGGAAATATCATGCTTTGGGGGTGCTTTTCTGCAAAGGGGACAGGACGACTGCACCGTATTGAGGAGAGGATGGATGGGGCCATGTATTGCCAGATTTTGGGCAACAACCTCCTTCCCTCAGTAAGAGCATTGAAGATGGGTCGTGGCTGGGTCTTCCAGCATGACAATGACCCCAAACACACAGCCAGGGCAACTAAGGAGTGGCTCTGTAAGAAGCATTTCAAGGTCCTGGAGTTTTTGGCCTAGCCAGTCTCCAGACCTGAACCCAATAGAAACTCTATGGAGGGAGCTGAAACTCTGTGATGCCCAGTGACAGCCCCAAAACCTGAAAGATCTGGAGAAGACCTGTATGGAGGAGTGGGCCAAAATCCCTGCTGCAGTGTGTGCAAACCTGGTCAAGAACTACAGGAAACATCTGACCTCTGTAACTGTAAACAAAGGTTTCGGTACCAAATATTAAGGTCTATTTTTCTATTGTATCAAATACTTATTTCATGCAATAAAATGGAAATAAATTATTTAAAAATCTAAAAATGTGGTTTTCTTGAATTTTTTTTTTGTAGATTCTGTCTCTCACAGTTGAGGTGTACCTACGATGAAAATTACAGGTCTGTCCATTCTTTGTAAGTAGGAAAAATTGAAAAATCTGCGGTGTATCAAATACTTATTTGCCCCACTGTACATTAAACATACCCTTTTGTAGTATCGAAGTCATGTGCTCTCCTAAAAGTTGTTTCTCAACACAGCTAATAAGTGGTTTCCTGAGATAATAAGAGGAAAAAAGGTGAGAAAGTGTATCCAAAAGCTGGAATAGATACATGCATATTCAAAACCCATCTTTTGATCTAATCCCCTTTAAAAACACCTTTAGTCTCACACCTCCTGAACTTTCTGCTTATCAGTTAACTGTTGAAAGCTACTGGAGTTGAGATTTACAACTAAAACTTTGGGTTATGATTTTAAAACTGTGCCATATGTATGTCAATATGGCTTTGGGTGGCAACCCTTGCATAGTGTTGACTTTTACTTTAATAGATCAACTTGTGAAAATCAACTGTGAAGAAAGTTTTCAATTTTATGCAGCAGGTGAAGAATCAAATGGAATAAAACATGAACAAACATTAAGATGCCGAGAGAGCCTAATGTGAAAATATTTCAAATAATGATAAGAAACACATTAGTGTGGAGATTTAGTGGCAATAACCTTTTGCAGTTAAATTTAAGCAATCAGCTGACACTGTGATTCCAGTATCAATCAGTAAACAAGTACAGGCAAATATACTATTCTATGTGTACTACTGTATATTTGGAATAAAATGCATAGAGGTACCTAATAGTATTGTAAAGTAGATGCACCCTGCTTTAATGGCTAGGAAGAAATTATGGCAATTAATTTTTGTTTACTTTTATTTTATGAAGGTTGGTATGCACATGAGAGGTAAAATTTCAGGATATTAATTATGGAATAGTCTGTTTCGTACATGTGACATGATTTTTGTTTCAGTATGCTATGTTGACACAAGTGAAAATTTAAAAAAAATTTACTGAGTGCTCTGGTCGACGTAGCTCACAATACGATCGTTCTCCTCCTCTAACCGATGAGCCACGTGATGCAAGTACTCAGTTACCTGCATATATAAAAACACACATATTCAGTACATTTGCCAATGAGAAATTGTAAACGCCATGCATTACAGTAGTGCCACTTACATCCCTCTCCTGCATCAGTCGCTGGCCCTCTGCTGCGTACAGGCGGTTGGTCTCAATCAAAAATCTTTCCTCAAAGGAATCTTTATAAACCTTAATAAAAGGTAGATGGTCAAGAGGTAAAAACAATGACACATTCAGTCCGTCTACTGATTAGTAATTGTAAACAGGAAATCAGCTACCTGCAGGTCTGACAGCATGCCCAGTAAACTCCTGAGCAGACTGCGGTCTACTGTCTCCCCATTCCGCTCCAGTTCTATCTGCTCCAAAATGCCATCTACTGTGCGCTTCTGAACTGCACTGTCATTCACAATGTGGATACGAAACAGTTCCAACCCAGTGTCCCTGCAACGCATACGTAACATCAGCCTCCTGAATACAGCTTAACAAAAAGAATAATCAGAAGAAACAAATTTTACCAGATGGAAGGGAGCAGAGAGTTCTGAAGCACATAGGTACGATCCAGGAAAAGAAAGATACTTCGGATCATTATCTATAAAGAGTAAAAACGAAACCACTGTCTTATTAGTGAAACAAAGCTAAACCAAATGAAGTGCAGTTTTGATATGGATCTATGACAAGCATCAACCCTTACAGTTTGCCTACAGTGATCCTGCCAGCAGCGATTCATTCGCTTCAGGAAGGAAAGATTGTCCAAAGACTCTGTGAACTTCATGTTAAGGAAAACACATTTTATTCCTTCATGTCATTAATCTAAAAATTTGGTGTTCAAGCTTGGAGGCACAGTCTTTTATGCTTATCTGTACTGAGTAACTGGAGGTATACTGACCTCTCGTGGGGAAAGACTGCAACAACACCTGAGCTGTGCCAGCAGAGACCAGACCTAAAGTTAACACAACTCCAAACAAAGCCGCCTTTGGAATCACTGTCAAAACTGCAGGTTTGTGATTTTAAAAATAGCTGCAGCACAGCTTGTATAAAACATCTCCACAGCACTGTTCACCAGTCACAAACTCACCTAATTATGTATCATCCCTCTCCCAAGCTCAGTAAATGTTTCAACCAGTTCAACACAATTTCCCAATACAGTCACACAAAAAAAGGATATTCTCTAAATTGGTGAATCTGGGCCTGCACGTGATCTTCACAGACCTGCCGTAGCTGCTTGTACAGTGTCGGGGAGACTTTATATGAACATAGGTTCTCCACTGCCTTCAGAGAGAAGTATTTCACAAAGAAAATGTGCCGGAAGCATGGAGAGGAGACAAGAACATAAGAGATACAGGTTGTTCCCAGTTCTATGCAAACACCAACAGCAGAATCAATGATTGATTTTAAGATGCAGACAAATGACATACTGGTTTTTCATTTATATTAGCACAGCAATCCACCTGTGGAAATGAGGTAGAGACACCAAAATAACAGTACCAAACACCAGAGATTGTTATGCTACACCCATCTCAGGAAAGTCACTCATCACTACAAGTTTATTTTAACCGTGAGCTGAAACCACTGGCAACTTCAAGTTTGTTTTCTATGATCTGCTGAAAGATCATGAACTGAAAACAATCAACTATAAAACAGGTGTGCTAGTCATGCCCAGTTGGTTTATACAAAAAAAAATCTATAATTCAACAGGCTATATCAAAACCTGGAAAAAAAATCTAACTCAGACAGACAGCAAACCTGATAGAGCTCCTCTAGATTGTACTTGATAGAGGTGCTGTTCTGAATGGCACCCACGGCATCTCGTAGTTTCAGCCACGTGTCCTCAGTGTAGTTCTCTGCTAGTTTTGGCCTGTCTGTTACAAAGAGCAAACAACAATATTAATTTTTAGATCTTATAAAGTTGTATCTGTATTGGACACAAATGCAAATATATACAATGTAAATTGATTTATTTTTTAACTCTTTGCCATTAGAGGACAAACAATAGTGAACTAGAGAGGGAGCACCTCCCATTTTGGACCCACAAGTAAAACAAACATTCACATTTTATGTGAAGGAAGGTGCATAAAGTAATTTTTCTGGTTACAGAACTTGTCAAAAATAATGAAAGGCTGTCACAGACTGTAAGAGACTTACTGCATATAATCAAACCAACAGCCAATACAAAAACTATTCATTTAAAACAAGAAGCGTAAGCAAGTATTTGCATTTAATGCCCGAAGCATACGTTTGTTTCTGTTCATTTGTGAGCTAACAGAAATAATTTCTTCCAAAAGATAAGGATTTGTTTTCTTTAAATGAACCTATTGTGCCATCACACATCGTCTTGAACCTTGAGATCTGAAGTAGACAACAACCACTACATGCAATTCTCTAATGGGACAACCAGAAGTTGAGACAGACATCATGACTGTCCTATAAATACCAATGCATCAGTGCAAAAATAAACAAACATGTTATTACAACATCAAGCCCTATTAAAATCTGACCTGAAGATTTCTAATCAAAGCAGTTGCGAAAGAAAATGGTTCTATATTAAAACACTTTATATTTTCTATCAAAATCAGAGACAAACAGCTCTGTACTGTATGATCTCAAAGACACATCCCTGTCGTCTTAAGGTCAGACACCCCCTGTTTTAACTTTTGCATTTCATCACTCAAATAAAATAACATTTTTAAAAATCACACAAGCTCATTTTTTTATTTTACCAACAGAATCAAGAAATGACTTTGTAACCCTTTCGGCTTATATTTAGAAACCAAAAGCTGGGATTAGGCATCATTTTAAGCCTATAGCAAGATATATGAAATAGGACATGTAAGAAATATGTGATGAAATATAAGGTGACTAATTGATTTTCTTTTGTTGAAATAAAAAAAGTAGCTTGTCACATTTTACTTTTTTGATTATATTTAGAATGTACAAGTATTTAAAGTCACATTCAATCACCAGCAGAGTAATTGAAATAATTGGAGCTCTCAACAGCAGATACTCAGAGTTTGTCTCCTCTCAGGTGTGAGTCTGACTCTGTTCACCTCAACTCTCATTCTGTGATCACTCTGGCAACCCACATAAACAACCATCTAACTGGTGTCAGTCAGTCACCCTCCACCTGCATTAACAGCAGCATTTACCAGCCTATGAACCACTCAGCTTCATGCCATCAGCTTGATCCTGCCTGAATCAGAAACCGCGCAGTTGTCCTAGGATCTTCTTCCAGTACACAACACCACTGCCACCATCCATTCATCTTTTTTATTAGCCCTCCAAAACTGAAGAAAAAAAAAATCTAATACCCAAAGGCTGCCTACAGTAGCTGGCATCCCTAAACAATAAATCACCATCAGTAAATCAGTGTCACCTATTTCCTTATCAGAATCTTTTACTTCATCATGTCTTAATCTGGCCTGACTGGTTGTCCCCTTGTTCACTTACCATTTAATTTTAACAATCAGTTGTGTTGTCTAAACAAATACAATTAAGAGAATAAATGTCACTATGCATTAGCAGGCATACTTCAAATTCTCTGTTTGATTATACAGTTTACACTGTGCAATAATTTGATCTGCTACTGTTATTACAGCACTCCCATGCTATTATAATTCTGGCCGTAGTGTTTACATACTGTTACACATTGTGCACGTCCATTTAAGGTCTGTACGCATTGTCCTTGTTTGTTTTATTTGTCATTATTTGCACTCTGAGCTTGGAGAAATGCAATTTTGTTCTGCAGTGCACTCTCCCTTGCATAGTCCTAAATGAAATGAATAAATGAAATAAAAGCTATTTTGACTGTGTTTTTATATTCTCATCTGGTCATTATATGTTAAGATATACTGACATTGCCATGTCTGTGTAAATGTGTTGTGGTACTAGTGTGGGTAAACCCATAAGCTATAAAATCAGCTGCATTTAGGTTTGGGTTTAGAGATATGGGGAAAAAAAGGTAAATTTGTCAAAATTAATTGAGAGTGGGCGAGCTCAAATGGAATCGGTGTTACCCCACCTTTTTCTCATCAAACAGCCTATTAAAACTTTGATATGACATTTTTATCAATCAATCGAAACTTTATTGCCAGGTATGTTAAAAGTAATTTGACTCCAGCTCAATGGCCCCTAATATGAACTAAATAAAACAGAAAAAAGGAGAAAAAAAAACACAGAATATCTGGTTAAAATAAGCTATCATATGTACAGTGGCTACATATACAAGCTAGTGCACTGTGGTGTTTGCTGTATCTAGTTACATATAAACATGGATTAACTGCTCATGAGAGTGATGGCCCAGGGAAGAAACTGTTCTGGTGTCTGGTTGTTTTGGAGTACAGTGACCTGTAACGCCATCTGAGACTTCACTATTACCTGCCAAACCCTCTTTCCCATTATGCTCACAAGCTGCATCTCTCTGTATACCATAAAAGATGTAAAATATAATGCTCTTATTTTGACATTGGGTTCAGCGTTAGCGGAAGTCCCTCCCATAGATGAAATCAAATAGTGTACTTATATTTTGGTTTTTTAAGTGTAAATCATATTGAGGAAAATCAAAGATCAATGTATTCTTCTTAAGCCACCCGCAATTTCCAAACAATCCAGTTGTATTTTGGTTTTTAAAGATCAGCCGAAATTAAGATGTTTCTTGTTTTTGTTGGTAAAACGATCTTTTTCCCATTTGCCCTGCGTTCATTCTAGTGGTGGAACCAAATATTTAGAACGTTCACTGACCTAGGACGATATAATGGTGTTGTTGTTAAATGGGACAGTTGAAAACAAGCACTGACAATACCTTTGAAATTTTTGATCACTAATTTCTTTGAAGCGCCAGTTTTGCCTGAGGCCACAGAGGAGTTCCTGGCCATCCCGTTGGTGTTGTGGTCCGTTATAGCTGAGAAGTTGGCTCTGTTGTCCTGTCGGATGTCCTCTGCCATTATCAGATTAGGTTTGGCTTAACGCTGTATGGCTCAAGTGTTTGTCTTAGTTAGAGCTGGGTTCTTCAGTCGCCTGTTTATTTACTAACAGCAACCCAGCCTCTTTGTTGAGCTAGTTGTCTTTGGTTGACAACACAGACAGTCGCAGACTATGTAAAACACATTTCCAAACAAACACTGACTAATGTAAGGTTAACTAATCAGAAAACATAACTACCGTCAGCTAAGTAAACAGCTAGCTAGGAGTATGTTATCTGACACTGCAACACTTTAGCTAAGTTACCAGCTTTCGTCTTCTCCACAACACTTTAACTTTAAAGGCTAGTCCATGCCAGCCATGACTACTTACAAAGTTTGACAAATTCAATTACTGTATTTTGAGACCGTAAACAAAAACCCAAAAGCGACATAGTTAACGTGTATATAACAAACCCATGGTGTAGCACACAGCTAGCTAGCTAGCACAACAAAATGGCTTTTATCAGACAGTTCATTTGGCCAGGTGCATCTTGGGTGAAAAGCGGCCGAGTTGTATTCAGAGACAGTTTGGACTATTTTTAAACTGTAATGACGTTAAAGTTAGGGGACCGAGGGATTTTCCACAAGCTTCTACCTGTTTGTTGGTGTAGTTCATTTTGAGACATTGGATCATTGCAGTTTCACTTTCTGGACTGAGTGACATTTGAATCCAGAATCTCCCGATTTAGTGCCACAATTACTGTTTAATGTATATGTTATACAGAATGGGCCACGGAAAAGTAGCCCGCCTCCAATATCTGTTAGCCAGGTACTTGTACTTAGGGCTCCGGGCTACTCTTCTGTGGCCCACCCTTTATTAATCCCCGTGAGGAAATTTCTTACTGATGGCAGCGCTCTCAGTCGCTGCCTGGCCACCCGGGTCAATTCGGGGTTCAATGTCTTGCCCAAGGACAAGTGTGGACTGGGGAGACCGGGAGTGAAATTATCAACCTTCTGATTGGGAGATAACCGCTCCACCTCCTGAGCCACAGCCGTCATAAAATAGTAGTGCTTTAACATTTGGAGAAAGGCCGTTTTTATGTCTCTTTGCTGCAGACATGGTATGTTCTTCATTTCACTTGAAAAATCAATATGTAGGCCAATTTGCCAGTGAGTGTACAAATTGTACCTATTTCTGTAATACCTTAACAGCGTCTTAAATGTGTTCGGAACTCGTCACCAACTTTCCCCTTTGCTAGACAGTCTTGAATGCACCCCTGTCATCTGCAACCACCAACAGCAGTTCAGTGCAAATGGGTGGTGTTTACGGTATACGGAAGACCTAACAACACCACTTAAGTCATATTTTCTGCCTGTTGGTGTGGCACTGACTACAGCACAATGGCTGTGTCAATGTTTAATTGTTACTATATGTCGTGGTTGCTGTTTTTGGAGTATTAATGCTCGTCTGTTTGTGGTGATCTCTTCTGCCTTACAGAGCGCTGTCTGCAGCGGTAGGTATGCTAACATCTCCAAGAGAAACTAGGCACGGAGTTGGTGCGCAGAGCACCGGTTCCATGGAGGAGAGGCCAGTTAGAAATCGAATGTTTTTTGTTCTGACAGACACCTGACGAGTGTTGTAACAATATGACTTGTTTGAGCACATTACTAAAAACCCGCCATTAACCACACAGAAAATCTAACATAGCCTTAATTAGCTTGTTAGCGAGCCTTGGCATCACTGGAGAGCGGTCTCGTTAAGATAATGTTAGCTAGTTTAGCTAGCTGGCCCAGAAGCTAACAAATATATTAAAAACCGAGCACATCCTCGTCACATGCTTAATGTACGTTAAAATACGAACAAATGGTTTCACTTCCAGAGAGCCCGTGTTAACCATTTAGCTTTGCTTTGTTACTTCCCTTAACCTCTGTGGATTTGCCAGGCTAGCTAGCGTTAACATCATTAGCTATTACCCACGTCACATGTTAGCTAGCTAATGTTTTCAATAATTGTTGAAAATTAACCCGATAACACTAATTTGGTCCTCCCTCCCGTTTCCCTCTTATTAGCATGTTATAAACGCCTAATAAATTGTATAATACAATGTAGAAAATTTCAGGAGCATGCACTATTTTCCAACAATTATCATTCCTCCTGTGAAGAAATATTTTACATTACATTATTACAGAGTTTTACTACATTGCCGTTCACTGTTATATAGCAGTTAACTTATTTAATAACTAAATCAACTAACAGTTTATAAAGTGTTTATAGATCTCTTTTAGGTGCTAGAGCTACTTGAAATATATTGAGAGCCTCAGCATAAATACTGATTAGAAAAGAGGTCCGACTTTAACTTAAATAAATCACCACAGTGTAATTCCCAGAAAAATATGGAATGCATTTACTTCCACACCACTTTCAAATCACACAGGAAGCACTTTATTTCCTTCTCTGGGACTGAATGAAGTGTCCACTTTTCAAAGCCAAAAGGGTCAATACCATATCTTAATTGAGAAAAAAAAACTTCCCTGTACTGGTAAGGTTATATATTAAGGCTACTAACAAGTCTTGTCATGTTAAGAATTAGCTTTTTTGTCAGAAGATAGCGAGAAGTGTTTGAATATTTGTTACAACTTTTCAGAGCCCAAGGTCATGTATTGCCTAACCAGCACTCCAAACCTTAAAATATTGAGCAGCGTTGGCCTTTTAAAGTTCACACTTGTGTGCTGTTATTCAGAGATAAATCAGATAGAGTCAAGCAACAGTCTGAATTGCCTAAAAGAATAGATTTAAAGTTTGTGATGAATGAGGGACGCACCCATGCATCCATATATGCTGTGATATTGCTGGGGAATTAATAGTGTATCACAATAAAATATTTTTCAGTATACTGTCATATTGATTGTTTTAACTTGTTTGCAGTTTTGTTGATGCCTGTGTGTTTTGTATTATCTAGTGTAGATGCCTTGGCTGAGATGAGTGTGAAGGCTTTTGAGCTTGTCCCCGCTGTGGAGCGGGATCTCCTCATGGGTGACAAAGCTCGCATCAACATTGAGTGCATTGAATGCTGTGGAAAGCACTTGTATGTGGGCACCAATGACTGCTTCATCCACCATTTTCTGCTGGACGAGGTCACTTCCTCTAAAGGAAAACTGACTTACTCAGCTCAGAAGCTTCTGCACAAATACCTGGGCCTCAAGAAACCAGTTACTGAGCTGCATGCTGCCTCTGCTTTGGAGCGTTTGATAGTGCTTTGCGATGGAATAGTGTTCCTTGTTGACATGGTGACACTGGAGACTGTGCCCTCGGCGGCAGGAGGTGGAGCCAAGATAAGAGGTGTGACAACGTTCTGCATTAATGAGAACCCAGTGAACGGTGATCCATTCTGTGTGGAAATGGGTGTACTCTCATCCAAGCGACGGACAGTGCAGATTTTTATGGTGTATGAGGACAGAGTGCAGCTGGTCAAAGAGGTGACTACGCCTGAGCAGCCTTGTGCTGTTAGTGTTGACGGTTACTTCTTGTGCCTGGCACTTACTACACAGTACATGATCCTGAACTACAAAACAGGAGCCTCCCAAGACCTGTTCCCTTACAACAGTGAAGAGAGGAGACCGATTGTGAAGAGGATTGGCAGGGAGGAATTCCTCTTAGCAGCGCCTGGTGGTCTGGGTGAGTCAGTGCAAAAACAGGGCATCTGCAGGTCTTTGAAAGTCTTAATCGATTTACAGAAGTCTTGAATATGTTTTTGTCTGCTATGGACAGTTATAACAGACGTTATCTATAAACTACAAGTGAGACAGTGGATTGTGCATGCAGGAGCTTCAGTCAGTACTAGGGGTGTGGCAGGCCAACTGAAAGAAGGGGTGCAGAGTCTTTTGTGGGTCCTCAGTCTCAGTAACTGAATAATATAACCTAATCAATAATCCTGCTTATAAACAATGTATAGATATCGCCAAAGGTATGTCTACTGAATCATAAAAAACAGAACCCAGTTCACAAGTTATTACTTTAAGCTCTATAATATTCCTGTAATGTCTCATGTGTAGTTCTTGACTTACATTAATAAAATATTTGCTTGAGAAAATGATCTCTCCACCCTCCCTTCAGGAATGTTTGCAAATGCAGAAGGGGCATCTCAGCGGGCTCCAGTCAACTGGTCAGAGAGTGTGATTGGTGCCACTGTGTGTTTTCCGTATGTGGTGGCTTTGGATGAGAGCTTCATCACCATCCACAGCATGTTGGACCAACAGCTAAAACAGACCGTCTCATTCAGGGATGGACACATTCTGCAAGACTTTGAAGGTATCATCACATGATTATTTCATAGGGCCCCTTTCAACCTATGTCCTCTGTTCAAACTGCATATTTACAAAAAGAAAATAGAAGGACTGATTATCTCTGTTCATAAACATCACTAGCCAGTCACTAATCTCAAGCAGAGATGAGGCACAGCCTTAAGAGGTCTGGTATTGTCAAACCTGTAGTATCAGCCACAACCTCTGCTGGCCCAAGACTTCAGACGATTGATCAGACTTGGTGCAGCTCCCTCTGGAGCCATAAAAAGCTTTATACTTGTTTCACATATGCAGCAGTAATCCCCAATACACCTAAAGTGACTTTAATTTGTAAAATTGTTGGAGTTCCCCTTTAATTTGTCAAACTTACAGAGATAATTAAAAATAGAGGGAAATTATATGTTATTAGCTGTCAGGTGCCTCCCTGGTGCACACATTTCCCTGAAAAACGAAGTTGGAAAACAGGCCTTGTTTATTCAGTACTCCAGGGAGTCGTTTTGGGTTGCTGGACTGAGAAACCTAAACCTTTTTACCAGAAAGTGCCTGGAAGGTCTGTAGCGCTATACACTGGGGTCTTGACTCTTAATGGGATCTGAAGCACTGGCAACTGAAAGGCTATAATAGGAAACTATTATAAAGACTCATTCACTTCAGTGTTGGAATAAAAGCTATTCCTCAGTGGAGTAATATTAAGGCTGGTGATTTTATGTATTTTCTTATGGTCAACAAATCCCAAGACAAAAACCAACAATGACTGTATTCTATTAACAAGTATTGTATGTGTACCCAAAACCCGATTTAGCCTATTAATGTGTGTCTTATAGCTCCATTGCTGCCAAAATACTACTAAAACACATCAGTGACCCACCCTCTTTTACTGGGTGATGTCTTTTCAATATATGAAAAAGATGTGTGGTAGTTTGTATGTAAACAGCTCCACAGGTTAATAACAGCAATCACTTTCACACTCTCTGGAGAGACTGATCATCCTTTGGAACATAGTTTGTATTGTAAATAACCCCTGTTTGTCTCTTCCATTTCTATGAAATTAGCATTATAAAATGAGGCTCTCTGTAACTGGTTGATGGAATATCCAGACAGATTATCCACTCTTCCCCCTTAGATCCTGTGCAATGCTATCATTTTCTTTTGTCCATTTTGAAGAATGTTTCTAACCCAATGGCCTTGGGTGTGCTAAGAAGTCACAGTGGTGTTTTACACACGTGTGTGTGACTCACCCTGGTCTTTCCTGTCTTACATTTCCTGCAGGATAGGCTCCACATTGTCACATTCATTGCAGCATACATTGAGCGTGGGTTGGCGTCACTGAACATAGTGCCTCGCTATCAGCTGAAGGGGGGTAATGGTGGTGGCAACTCCTACCCCCAGTCTCTGTACTGTTACAGCCCTGATGTATTCTGAATACTCTGGCTCATACAAGTATGGTTCTATGCATCCATCACCTCTGATAATCTCTTGTTTGTCAGACATATTCATATTCTTTGTGTTTATCAGAGTCTGTCCCTGACATTGTAAATATTGTCAAATGACTTAAGTCCAGAGATATGAGGTTGTGATACTGTATGTATCACAACACACTAACAAAGCTATGTAAAGAGAACTGCTTGTTCAACCATGCACAGTGGCCTGTGTCTTGCAGAAACTACTCTCCAGAGACTGGGAAAGTGAGGAGAAACCTGTCACTTAGTGTAATAGTGTGGCTCACTATACTAGTTTTTGGACAGCAATGTAGATCTATGGCACAGACAAATAAGTTAAATCAGACTCTGGATACAAAGGTATTACTTATTTGGGTAAATCCAATTCCCTTATTTGATCATTCCTTATTCCTTGATTCTTGATCCAGAAGTGATTCCAGTCTGCCATCTTGAAGGACATCCCAAAGACTCAATCGAGGGAAATGTGGATGCAATTCAGGGAATTGGAATTTACCCTTAGTAGAATACACTGATTGTTGGTTTCTGTCTTTTCATGGGATTTGTTGACAGTAACAAAAATATAGAAAATCAGCACCTTTAAATTTTAAAAAATAAGCAACTGAGAGGAGGTTAAACTCTCAGAGGGTTGGGACAGTCATTATTTGCTATTTGTCAACAATTAATATAATGGATACAGATGAAGCTCTATTTTTCCAAGGCTTTTAAAGGCTATTGTGTGACCTGCGAGTGTTGTATTGCTCTAGGGAAGGTCATTTTGGCTTCCACTAAGGCAGTGTATGTCCTGGTCCCCCTGCCCCTGGAGGGACAGATCCAAGACTTACTGGCCAGTCACAGAGTGGAGGAAGCACTCATCCTCTTGGAGGGAGCACAGAGAAATATTCCCAAAGACAAGTTCCAGGTAACAAATTGTGTGTTTTGATTTTCATGGATTAAGGATGTTGAAAAGATAAAATGTTTGGCTCACGGGCTATAGAATAGTACTGGTATCATAATAATCAATATGATAATAATTTTGCCTGGACTCAGATCCTTAAATTAAACTAATGATCTGAGCTGAATCACATTTATTGACACTATATTTCAAAAGTAAAAAGCACAGTTGTCTCATTGTCACTTTCTGCATGTACAGATTTTGCACAAAAGAATCCTCCAGCAGGCAGGTTTCATACAGTTTGGCCAACTACAGTTTCTAGAAGCAAAAGAACACTTCAGGTAAAAATCTGAGTCAGCGTTTGTTTAGTGATGGGATGAAACTGTCTGTGGCCAAAGTTCCCCTTGTTTCATCTTGATTGCCTCACTCATCAGCATTTTGTGACCTCATCATTATATTTTTAGGAGGGGTCAGCTGGATGTACGGGAGCTGATATCTCTCTACCCCTTACTGCTGCCAGCTTCATCTTCATTCACACGCTGCCACCCTCCTCTGCACGGGTTTGCAGATCTCAACCATCTGGCACAGGGAGACCAGGAGAAAGTGCTGAAATGCAAGAAATTCCTTATCAGTTATTTGGGAGAGGTGATTTATTTATACATAATTTTTCAATGAGTTTGCTTGTCAGAAGGTCTGGTAATACTGCATATTTATTACATAATGCTTCACCTCTGCGCACAGGTACGAAGCACAGAGGTGGCCAATGGCTGTAGGGAGGACGTGGACACAGCACTGTTAAAGCTGTATGCTGAACAGGATCACGAGAGCCTTCTAGACCTGCTTGCTGCAGACAATGCCTGCCTCCTATCAGACAGCATCCCATGGCTAGAAAAATATCACAAGTGTGTATGCTGTTGTTTTTGTTTTTGTGGTGCTCCTTTTAAGAATAAGTTATACAATTTCTAAAATATGAAAAACACTCAGAAAATCAGTGCATGTGAACACACAGAAATTTTACATATGTAGAAATGCTGTTACTGAAATGAACACACAAATACAATAGAACTGAATTGGCATCCACACACTCTGAAACTGTGGCTGCGCTCTGGAGGTTCAAATCTCAGTGCATGCAGCCGACGTGTTGAAGTGTCCTTGGGCAAGACACTGAACCCCCAAGTTGCCCCCGATGGTTAGAGCCATCCGTTGAGTTGGCTGCCTCAGTTCTGTACTAGGAACAAATTCCTTGTGTGTAACATACTTGGCCAAATAAATGTTATTATCCTTATTCTTAAATTCACCTTTTAATGTGTGTATGGTTTGACTGATTTCTAAAGAGTGATCAGTCAAAAAATAGTCATGGGCATGTCATCAGATTTACAACAGTGGTAATTAGCTGACATCTTGTTGACACTGCGGATCAGTATAATTTTCACTAATTATTGCAGTGACAGTATTCATAACTTAGGTGAGGCTTTGTTGGGTAAATACTTTGCTTGCCCCTCACTGATAATTACTGGTCTGTTAAATATATAACACTGTATCCACTTTAGTTAAAGCATTTTGTACAAAAATAGAATCTTGATGGAGAGCTTTTATTTCATTCAGTCTTTTTCCTCCTTAGATATTTTGCACTTGGGTTGCTTTATCATTATAATGGTCAGAATTCAGCAGCACTTCAGGTATGTACACCAAATGTCTCTCAGATGAATCTGCACCAATGTGATGTTTAGGAATTTAACATATGTCCACTTTCTTTTTCTGACAGTTGTGGATTCGTGTGGTTGATGGGGATCTGCAAGATTCCACAAGAGCTGATCTTTATGAGTACATTGTAGACTTTCTCTGCACCTGCTCCGATCTGGACCTTGTTTGGAAGTACGCAGGCTGGGCCTTGCAGAAGGATCCCATTGTAGGTTGCCAAGACCTTAAATAATATGGAAAATGTAACTGTGTTGTCAAAGATCATTAATGCCAGTCAGCATGGTGCAAATAAGATTTTTTTTTTTAAGATGGTTTAACAGTATAAACTAGTTGGATTCTTGTTTGCTTTCTCTTCCATACCAGATTATTTGTATCAGTTTTAATATTTGACCATTTTTCATTTTAAAGGATTATCATCTGATATTCTGCATGGAGTGGTAGAGCTATGGTTACAACCTAGCCTTTCTTTTTTGTTTATAGATAGGTGTTCACATCTTTACCAAGAGGTTGATTGGTAAAGATCAGTCAGAACTGAAACCTGATGATGTTGTCATTTACCTGGAAAAGCACAGCCAGGCGCTGCTTCTCTACTTGGAATACCTGGTGCTGGAGAGAAGGATACAGGTACAACAAAAGGATGAAATCATCAGTTGTTAATGACAAATAGGAGTTTGTAGTTGTGTAGAACTGGGGCCTCTCTCTTGAGTATGGTGGGACAAAAGATGTCCCCTCTACACTTTTGGTATTCAACCTTAAACATTTTCTTTCTTTATTTATTTTCTTTTGTGGCTGTATTTATTATTCCTTCAGATTAAGGCAAAATGTATTCTTAAATTTTCACTTCAGATTATTGAATCAGTTTGCAGTCAGTGTAAATATAATCTTTTTGAGGATGTGTTTTGGGGGATTTAGATGCTATTTATTTCATTCCAAGACCTTTCCTAAAGGAAAGTTTTTTTTGAATTCCGATTGTTTTCTTTCACGTCTGTGGATGCAGAAAGAGAAGTTCCACACACACCTGGCTGTGCTGTACCTGGAGAGGGTCTTGTCATTGCTGTCAAAGTCACCAACTGATGAAAAGCAGCTCCACGGAGCTAGAGAGAGGCTCCAAGCCCTGCTCAGGGAGTCCAACCTATACCGTGTCCAGTTTCTTTTAGGTGAGATGTGAGCGAAGGTGACTACACTTGAATATTTAGTTTTTAAGATGGCTCATTCTCTTGCTATTGCAAATTGGAGAAATATTGTTTTGCAGTATTATAATCAGCTTTCTGAAGATTTTAATCAGCATCTTATTCATTGTTTTCTTTTATTCTGCTCTGTTTAGGTAAGATAGAGAAATGTGAACAACTGCTGCTAGAGCGTGCAACACTACATGGAAAACTGGAGGAGCATGATAAAGCCCTGCATATATTGGTGCACAAGCTCAGAGACTTTCCGTCCGCTGAGGCCTTCTGTATATGGGCTTCATCTTATCGGGATTCTGCTTACCGACAGCAACTATTTCACCTGCTCTTGGGGGTGTATCTAGATGGAATCCCTTCTGGAAAACCCCAGACAGCAGCAGGAGGTGGCAGCGGAGACCTGGAGATGGCAGCAGTGGACCTCCTAAATCGGCACGGAGAGGTGTTCGATGCAGTCCGTGTCCTGCGCATGCTCCCTGAAGGCTGGTCGCTGCAGCTGCTGCGGCCCTTTTTAGGTCGAGCTGTCAGGGCCAGTATGCATACCTGCCGTACTTCCCAGATTGCTGTGGGGCTAGCTCGCTCTGAAAACCTTCAACTGCTACATGATAGGGTGAGAAACACATTTAACTGTTGGTTAAATTAAACATATTTGAATACATCTCCATGGGCATGTTCATTTGGCATTTTATTTACCAAAAGATTATAGTTACACAAAAATTGCAAAAAAAAAAAAAAAAAAAAGGTCATTTGCAGCCCCAAACCGAACCTCGATGACCTCTCCTAAAACTTGGAAATCTTCCAAATGTAAGCTTTTTTTTTTTTGTCTGTGTAGCTGTTGCAGCTTTCTTTCTTGAAATGAGTTGAAATATGAAGCAATCGTGTTTCACTAGTGGCTCTAAAGACAAAATAACAAGCATTTGGGACAGCTCTGTTAATTACCTCCTAAAATTCTGAAAAGAGAATAAGTATTAGTACTGTCATAAAATAAAATTCATTACTTTAGTTTCTCATTGGATTCTAGCATCTGCAGTGTGTTAGTTTTGTGCTCATTACTGCTTTAACTCACTGTAATTATTCTTTCATGCATTTTTTCCTCCAGTTGAAAGAGAGGAGGAAGCCCATTTTTGTGTCTGAGAAGAAAGGATGCCACCTGTGCCACAACACTTTCAGCGAGCCTGACGTGGTGTGTCTACCAGGTGGAGTGCCTGTCCATACTCACTGTGTCGCCCAGAGAGTAAGAGACCCTCTGACAAAGAGACAGTTAACTAATAGCAGTAAACATACGTGAGCCTTGACATTTCAAACGTGATCTGTGATTGGAGGCACCAAACTAAAGCAGGATGGCTGAGGACTGTGCGGATTACAAAAAGCACAGGACGCAGTTGCTGTAGTAGAACCTGCTATGGGGTTAATGAGAAACACAAAGAAAGCTGCACGAGTGTGTACGTGTGTAATGGGAGAAACGGGTGGCTTCAGTCTCTTTGTCATTTGCTACAGTTGTACCATGCTTTCAGACTGCAGGTCTTTAAAGAAGTTAAAAAAGAAACAGCTAAGTCACCATGCCCTTTAATTTATTTAAACAGAATTAATTAAAGACAGGTTTCTGTGCTTACCTGTGGGTTCAATACCGCTCCTGTCCTTGTCTTCGCTTCTACTGTTTTAAACCTGAATTTGAGAAACCGCTCAGACTGTTACAGCACACAGCATTTGAATTTTGTCGCAAATATTTCTGAAGCATGAATACTATCACCACTCTTATGGTTGTAGTCAAATTAACTCATGTGGGTAATGTATTAATTTTGTCCTAACTTGCACATTGCACTGTTAGATTTTAATGTGAAATACTACAAAGACTCATCAGTACTAATGGAAGTGGAGTCTTTTATGTCTGTCTTTTACTCTCTGAGATCTTGTCACACTGCTGCTTTATTTTCCTGTCAGCCAGAAGGGAAATGTGTGTTGTATTCACTGCATTTCAGTTGGTGACTTATTGGTATAAATTTGATCCAGAGCTGTTATTGAGCTTATTGTCTGTGGAGTAACAACAGTGTAAAACACTACATGAAATCTATTATTGCTCCACTAAGCATCATTAAGTGTAAGTGGCGATTCAGTACTCAAACTCCCTCAAGGACCACTCAGACTGACATCTAAACTTTCTCCAGTTAATCTTGACTGGTAAAATGTCAGTAGAGATGTGAAAGTATCATCAAATCATGTGAACTCAAGTTTCAGAAATTTTGTCTAACTTTGGATACCCAGTGAAATAAATAGAGAGGGATTTTCACTGCCTGTCTGCTGTCATGGATTCATTTTGTTTGGCCAGAGTACATACATAAAATGTGTTGATAAAGTTAAAATGAAACCTGCTTTTGCCAACACAAAACAAATGTAGGTTCGAGTCAAAATGTGGTGCTCACAAATTTAAACAAAATTTAGAAAGGTCTCTTTTCATTCTGAAATACTTTGCTCCCAATGTGTAAAATCTTGTTAGTTTTAATTAGAATGTTTGACAAATACTTTGAAATAATTATAAATCATCTGAATTATTACTACATGTGAGTAATTCTCTTATCTCACAGCTTGTGATGCAAGAGATGTCAATTTTTGTTTAAGCTGTAAAATGTATTTGACCACTAGATGACAGTAATATGTAAAATTTATAAAACAAATGAATCACAGGTAGAACATTATAGAAATGAGCTTGGCATTATGCTACTCTGTGCCCTGAATATGCATTTAAACAAAAAACTATATTGAGCTTTTTGGAACAAATACTCCAAACCTGTTCCATCTCCTTCACAGTCCATTAACACATACCCTGGAATTACTTAAAAGTAAATGCTTATTAAAATATTTTCCTAGTAATTACAAAGTTGTTACTCCTGCTGCTGCATTGGGCATGCTCTGACAGGGTACAGCATTGACAAGAAATGTCCAAGTTAAGCAGCTGATGTGGACAAAACGAATTCCTACGGCATTACTGACAAAAGTAATGAAAATCACAATGCATGATATTGCACCACACATAACCCCTAAACCTTTGTTAATGTTTGGAAATTGTGATAAAACAAAACCTTTATCATCCATGACTTTAATGGCTTGAGAACATATGCCTTGATGCATCTCAGCCCAGAGTGCTGGAGTTACAGCTTTAACCTTTCATTTATGACACCTCTCTCAAAAAGCAGAAAGAAATGGACGTGAGCCCTATTCTGTCATAATGAAGCCCTAAGATTCTTTATAGACTTGTCATCACAGAATACTGCTTTGTCCTTTAAGGCTTTCCAAATGTCGTGTATGTGTCAGGCAATAATAAAGTGCAGGTTGGACCTCATAAATGTTTCTCCCAGACTGACAAAATTGATGGGAGGTGCGTAAAGTGTTTGTGTTGCTAAATTGTGTGCACAGTCAGAATCAGGGACATATTCTTAAATGTCGGCTAGAGGTGATGCTTTGCTGGAAAATATCTACGTTGAATCAGTTTAGAAAAATTGTGATAACCAGTGTGGCAGAAGATGCATGAATTTCATAAAGGAGGAAAAAGAGGGAACCCTGATGAAAACTAAACATGGTTATGTTAAGCTGTTGTACACAGAATACACTATTTAGATCATTGTGTACGTCCATGTTTTCTTTTTAATGGTGAACACTGGTCCTAGAAATGCACCACTGCCTGTCTCACTAAGGATGAAGAAAAAGGGACCGTTGACAGCTCTGACTCCTCTAAGATTAGAAGATGTAAAAATTAATTTTTAACTTGGACACTCTGTTCAAGATCTACTTCCATTTTAATTCTGAAGGAGAGAAAATTGACCAGGATTCCCAAGTGAAGCCTCCAAGGACTGCATTGTACCGGCTGAAGACTTTTTTTTTTAATTTTCACATCAACCCACTAAGAGTCATCACTGTTGTGGGGTTTTTTTTTTTATTTCTCTGGTGCTGTTGCGACTCGCCTTCTGTACTTGTAACCCATTTCTGTAGGGGACTTTGTGCAAACATTTTTTTACATGGAAATCTGAATGTTGTAGATATTGTAGGTTTGACTTGCTTTCCATGACTGAAATTCACAGTTTATGCACAGCATCCATCTGAACAATTTCAATGTTGCTTGTGTAAAGGTCCTCCTAAACAAGGTTTCAAATTAAATAAAAAAAATGCAGTACTGTTGTGTAAAAAAGTGCTATTGTATTTTATAAATATATGTATACTGGTATGTATATACTGCATTTATACTTGTTTGTTGCTTTTTAAATCAGTGATGATGTGGATGGACTGTATAAAATGTAAAACCATCCCATTTTAATAAACATGAAACTATCAACTCATGACTCTGTTTCACATTTCATGCCTAAAAGTAATGTGTATTTTCCATGATTATAGTCAGTGGTATTTCTTTGGGCACAAATCTTTCTTCTGATTGTGGATCAAGTAAAATCACTTAACTACAAATTATACTGTACATTTGTTTCATCTAAAATGAGACATTTTGTGTATACAGTATAGTGTATCTGTTTTTTAACAATCATTTAACAAAAAAAATCCTCTTATTAATAAAACAGCCAGAAAGACTGCATATCCGCATCTATACCTTGGTGTGTTTGTGCACATTTGTTGAATGTTCTTTTTTTCTAATGTATATTTTTTTGCAATTATATGAATTATGCTCTGTTGTTTTCTAATAGATAACATGTATGCATCAACATGTACTAAGTATCGGGAAACATATACCTGTTAGTGGGAGCAGTCAGTTCCTTAATGAGCACAACTGGCTGTTTATACAACCACTCTACAATACTTTTCACAAATCGAGAAACAAACGAGTTTAAATCATGTCAATATCTGTGGAGCATTTTTTGTACTGTGTAAATTTGCCTACTGACCAACCAATATCAGTCACAGTCTCCATACATTTTTTATCTTTCTAGTCAAGGCTTTTATTAAAGGGTTGTTTTCCATATAGTATTATAAAAAGGTTTAAGCTGATTACACACTCCTGTGCAAATTAAAATAGGGTGGTGGCTTGTTATTATATTAAATTTTATTTATTGAAATAATAATGTAACCTGAATATTATGGAGAACACCTTCAGCTGATTGAAATAGCTCCGCCTGCCGTTAGGTCGCTGTAACTACAGGCCTGCCCGGCGACTGCTCGACAGAACACAAACGCCGTCTTTAGTTGACAGCCAAACTACCGATGCAGCAGAGTTGTGGAGCGAAACTAGGTCAGGCGCTCGGAAAACTATAGGCACATTAGAAAACCTTGCTTCGTAAGCTTTAGCCAATGTTTGCAACACTTCCAACACATTCTGCCGTCCTGTGGTCCAATGTGTTTTATCGGTCGCCCAGCTCGAAGGCAGTTTTTTTGTGTCGGTCCCGGCTGACCTGGGTAATCACCTTTTCTGACAAACAGTAAACGGAGGTGAAAGCCAGGTAAGAGTCCGACGGCGTCGACATGTGTCTTCATATTTTTCACTTCAACTTCCCATTAACTAGAACTTGTTAGCTAAGTAACGTTAGCAAACAAACAAGACGTAACGCTCGGTGCGGCTAAGCTAGATAATTCTATTTTGTTGGTTTGATGTGTTTGTGTTGTAAATTGGCACTTGTCATTGAATATCACCAATTTATGTGCAAAAATTTGAAGTTAAAGACAGCTTTTAGCAGGCAGAAGCTAACCTTTAGTTTATGGCATGGGTGTGGAATTGGTTGAAGCGGGGGGCGTGTCCTCCGTGTACAGTGTTTTCATTCTCAGGTTTGCAGAGTAAACTAAACAAATGTGTTTACTGGCACTTGGAACAGGAAAGATTATCTTTGTGCAGTCTGTAGTGTTCCCGATAGGTCTGGGCAATACACCCAAAGTTAACACCACAGTATCATGTTTGCATGCATGATTATAGGACATGACAGGAACCGTCATTGTGAGTACAGTAGCATCAGAAAACTCAAATATCAGATATACCGAACCAGTATTGATGTTTTCTGAAAGCTTTTTGAAGGAGTGGGCCATGTGGTATATGCAACGTTATATTGTGATAATAAAAATCCCCCACTTTGGAGTGGTCTTATTCCTTCCTTCATGCTCGGGTCCTCTACCAGAGGCCTGGGAGCTTGAGGGTCCTGCTCAGTATCTTATCTGTTCCTAGGACTGCACTCTTCTGGACAGAGATCTCAGATGTTGTTCCTGGGATCTGTTGGAACCACTCTCCCAGTTTGGGGGTCACAGCCCCCAATGTCCCTATTACCATGGGGACCACTTCTACCTTCACCTTCCACATCTTTTCTAGCTCTTCTTTCAGCCCTTGGTATTTCTTGAGCTTCTCGTGTTACTTCTTCCTGATGTTGGTATCGCTTGGGATTGCTACATCTATCACTACCGCCTTCTTCTTCTGTTTGTCCACCACTACTATGTCCGGTTGGTTGGCCATTACCAGTTTGTCAGTTTGTATCTGGAAGTATAGTGATAGCAAATTATTTGGTATGTCAGTTTGGAAACAGTGAACTGATTCTTTAACTTGATTTAATCTTTGTTTTATCCAGCTAAATCCCATCAAAGTTAGTAAGCTCTTTTTTAAGGGAGACCCAAACATCAGACACGTAACTAGTCAAAAACCAGGGTGACAATTTATAAAGGCTCGGATGAACAGAGAAAGTTACAAAATTGCCAATATTAAAGTTAGACTGAGCTAAAACAGTTACAGGATCATTTACTGCTGAGTTTAAAATAGCTTTGATTTAGCCAGTGCTACCAAATTCTTTAATTTAATTTCTCTCTGTAAACTATATCTAAATTGTCTGCAGCAGAAAATATGAAAGCATTTTTCCCCATCTCTGTCTGCCAGGGACAGCAGATATGTGTTTTGTCATCTAAGATTATGATTGAAAGATAAACTCCATGAAATGCATAGATGGCCAGCCAGCTCTTGAGTGCAAAGCACAATGAAGAGTTACTGGTTTTAAGCTGGTGACACGCACAGTAATGTCTTTTAATCAACAGTCCAACATGGAGATGTTGTTTCTTTTATGTATAGCAAGTCACAATAATTGTCACCGGTTAAGAATATGGCAGCTGGAAGCCAGGTTTTTCTTTCGTGTCTGAAATGAAGGTTTTCAACATTTTGCTTAAAAGAAAGACATTCATCACGCCAAACACCAAGATGGCCTGAGAAGTACTCCTAGTTGAGGCAGACACTAGGTTTTCATGTAGCAACCTTTTAGTGCTTTAACAATTAATTAATTAGTCATGAGAAAATTAAAGTGTCACATCATTTATTAAATAAAAATACTGTATACAGTGCCACAAATGTGAGGATTTCCTGCACTTTGATTCATATAGTTGTGAACTGAATGTGATATATTATTTTTAATATTTCATGTCCTAATAAATGAATGTGTAAATAATTGATTAATTAACTGATACTGAAAATAGTTGCAGTTCTATAACATGTATAATTTCACAGATATACTGTATATTCAAGTCAAGTCCATTTTTATTTGTATAGCCCAATTTCACAAATCACAGATTTGCCTCAAGGGCCTTTACAGTCTGTACAGCATACAACACCCTCTGTACTTAGACCCTAAAAACAGATAAGGAAAAAAATTTCCACAAAACCCATTTAACGGGGTAAAAAATGGGACGAAACCTCAGGAAGAGCAACCGAGGAGGGTTCGCTTTACCAGTACAGACCGACGTGCAGTAGATGTCATATTCAATGTGTCTCACCATGCATCAACCAGATAAGAGTTTATATATGGCAGTCTTGTTAATAATAGGGTAAATGGGGTAATGTACTGTATAGTCTGTACAGAGGCCTGCATAAACAGCTGTGCTAATTATGTGTCCTTCTCCAACTTAACTTCAGCTCAATCATCTGGATTTTGTTTACACAGGATGAAACGAGTTCTTGAAGGGAATGAGCAGGAGGATGAGGCAGCACCAGCGGTGGGTCCCGGGAGATTTGTAATCGGCCCCACAAGCAGAGGAGGGAGAAAGATTTGGAGGAGGAGGGAGACCACTGGGAGTGTCTGCCACAGGAGATCCTGCTCCATATCTTCCAGTACCTGCCTCTTCTGGATAGGGCTTATGCTTCTCAGGTACCTTTGTGATAATCTCCCTTCAGTCGCTACACTTGGTGGACAATATTTAACGGGAAACAGCATTTGTTGTGGCTAACCGGAAACTTGAACGGTCAAATGGTGGCTTGGAGATCATACTGATCCTTGCTGTCAGATGTGCTAGATGTGGTAGCACCCTGATGCAACACTGTCACGTGTTCTGTGGAGTAGTGCGCTGAAATAACAAGGCACTACATTCAAGGCAGATGTTTTCATTATTGTTGCAATATGATTTTAGTCCACCAGCGGCAGTACTGAGTACAGCGCTGCAGAAAGTATTCTGTTGGCATTAGATCCTAACACTGGGGAGTAGATTTTGAGTGAAGTGAAGTTGTTTCCCTGAACATACGCATTTCTCTTCACCTTAATCTGAACATAACCATTCGAGTGTTAGGATGCCTAACCTGACATTAATATACTTAAGTTCATGCTGAGAGGTTTTTACAATAATGTTCTGATCACCTTTTGTCCTGATAAAATCAAAGTAATGGGAATATTTCCATCCGCTGAATGTATCATGTCCATCTTCCAGGATAGCTTACTGCTTATAGTGCTGCTAATATCCATGTGTTCATGTGCGACGACTACGGTCAAATTTCAAATCAATCTTTACTGTAGTGACAACAAAAGTAAAGTAAGAAGTGGTTTTTGGAGGGAGTATCGGTAATATTATCACTGAAGTTTTATTTGTAACTTTTTGCACTACTAGTTACTGGGGAAAGTAATATTATTACCATAACGTGTTACAGCCCAGCACTATGTGAAACATGGAAAGTACAAACTTAAAGTAAATTTAAGCTTAAGCATAAACTTTATTGCCAAGTATTTTAAGAACACAAGGAATTTGATTCCAGCTCAGTGCCCCCCAATGTGCACAACACAAAAACAAAATAAATACACAATATATACAAGTTAAAAATCACAAGCTAGAAGAGCAACATAGACTAGCTGTTCATCATTGTAATAGCCCAGGGAAAGAAACTGTCCTTGTGCCTGGTTGTCTTAGTGCACAGTGACCTGTAGCGCCGTCCAGAGGGGAGGAGTTCAAAGAGTTTGTATCCAGGGTGTGAGGGGTCTGCAGTGATCCTCTCTGCCCTCTTTCTGACCCGTAAGGTGTACGGATCTTCCATGGAGGGCAGGCTGGCACCGATGATTATATCTGCAGTTCTGACTGTCTGCTGGAGTCTGTTCCTGTCCTGTTGCCGAGCCAAACCAGACAGAGATGGAAGTGCAGAGAACAGACCCGATGATTCCCTGTAGAATTGAATCAGCAGCTCCTGAGGCAGGTTGTTTTCCAAATTCAGGTTCACTTCAAAATACATCAACTTTTGTGCTTTTGGTCTTGTTATGTATCTATTTATACTACTGCATAATGAACTAAATAAATCTCATTTATATTGATCATTAGATAACCATTACATGATGTGATTCTAACTTAACTGTTATTTAATCTCTAAATTATTGTTAAACTGGTCAGTTGGGCTCTTAACAGTGAGCCAGGGATGGATAAACAAAGAAACAGTAAAACCTGATGTTTTTCTGTTCCAAAACATCTTGTACTCTTGACATTTGTGCTGAGATTAACACTGTTTGCCTAAGAGTAAATACCGGTAATGATTTCTCCTCTTGTCTGTGACTCTCAGTTGTCAGGAATTCAATAAGCATTTTTGACCACAAACCCTCTTGTGGAAAGTAGTTTATTGCAAATAAGATTCAGCAAGAAAGAGCTTGCTAAGCAGTTTTTGAATAACCAATGTATGCTCCTTAAGCTTGTACATCTGAGAGAGAGAGATCACATGGATCAGATTTTAACTGGTCCCCCCGCAGGTGTGCCGAGGCTGGAATCAGGCTTTTCACATGCCAGAGCTGTGGCGCTGCTTTGAGTTCGAGTTGAATCAGCCAGCCAGCTCATACCTGAAGACCACACACCCGGACCTCATCAAACAGATCATCAAAAGGCACTCCAACCACCTGCAATAAGTCAGCTTCAAGGTATGAGCTAATGGTGAGATGGAAAGGTATTGTTTGTGGTCAGAGTGGTAACGGTGATGAAGACAAGTGTGACACTGGGTTTTCATTTTTGTTCCCCATATTGTTCAGGTGGACAGCAGCAGAGAGTCTGCAGAGGCCGCGTGCGACATCCTCTCTCAGCTCGTTAACTGTTCTTTAAAAACACTGGGACTTATCTCCACAGCTAGGCCCAGCTTCATGGAACTGCCCAAGGTCAGCTGCAGCAACACGATTCTTTCTGTCAATTAAAACCACTCGTCATTTTCTTTGACAGTCAGTTTTGGGAACAACCCATAAACAAAGTGGTATGGCAGCACATTTGTTTTTTAATTCGTGCATATAATGTAAAGGTATGAGTGGGTTCCTGTTTTGTTTGCACCGTGTTTGTATCCCACTGCATTTCACAAACATCCAGACCAAGGCGATATGGCAAACATTTTTGGCAATAAAAGCAGGCGGCAATGGAAATGTATAGTATAATTAGTAGTCGGTTGCTAGCAAAGTCTGCATGTCCCATTGCTTGAGGTCTTGATAAGTAAAGCTAGCATTTAGGGCTGCCTGAAAGATTGACCATGTTTCCTAAAGAAAAGGATGACTACATGTTTCTTGTCTCACTTCATCTCAGCACTGACAGTGGTTTTTGTCAACTCCAAATCGCTGTCCTCCCTGAAGATCGATGACACACCCGTGGATGACCCCTCCCTCAAAGTCCTGGTGGCCAACAACAGTGACACACTCAAACTGCTGAAAATGAGCAGTTGCCCTCATGTTTCACCAGCAGGTACTGGCAATCAACTAATTATTGGCAAGAATTGAGTTCATCAAGCACGGTGAGGCCTGACATGTAGGTGCAGACGTTTTGGACATCTGTGGAACATCTGTCTGTTTTTTAGCAGCTCGACTTGAGAGGGAATGGTGGAAATACAATGAATATTAAAGCACATTTATTAGTCAGACTAGTGGTATGTGTTAATTGGACAAAATTGTCTTGGAAGGCATGAATGGAGATGGGAAATGAGATGTAGTGTATCACTTTATCTTCTTCCTAATAAAAACAAAAGTCAACTGTAAATAAAATTAAAAAAAATGATAGGGGACATAGAACAGTGATGACCAATACTGCCTGATCTTTTCCTCTGCTCAGCCTTAATTTACATTTCTCTCTCTCCCAGGCATCCTGTGTGTGGCTGATCAGTGCCATGGCCTGAGAGAACTGGCTCTCAACTATCATTTGTTGAGCGATGAACTTCTCATCGCCCTCTCCTCAGAGAAGCACGTTCACCTTGAGCACCTTCGCATCGACGTGGTTAGTGAGAATCCTGGCCAACAGTTCCACACCATCAAGAAGAGCAGCTGGGACGCTATGGTGCGTCACTCTCCTAAATTTAATCTGGTTATGTATTTCTTTCTCTATGAGGACGAGTTTGGCCCTTTCTTCCACTATGAAATTCCTGTTACACATTTGTACTTTGGACGCTCTGTCAGTAAAGACGTGCTGGGCCATGCTGGGCTCACCTGCCCGCGTCTGGTCGAACTGGTGGTGTGTGCCAATGGGCTACGGCCGCTGGATGAAGAGCTGATCTGCATCGCCCGGCGGTGCACACAGCTGTCGGCTGTCGGCTTGGGAGAGTGTGAAGTGTCTTGCAGCGCCTTTGTGGAGTTTGTCAAGATGTGTGGAGACAGATTGACACAGCTATCCATCATGGAGGAAGTACTGGTTCCAGATCACCACTATGGGCTAGATGATATACACTGGGAGGTGTCAAAATATTTGGGTCGTGTCTGGTTCCCAGATATGATGCCTACCTGGTAGAGCTCTGGAAGAAGGTGTTGGTTTGTATGAGTGTATGTGTCTGTGTGTCCTAATCTTTCTCCTGATTTTGGAGAAAGGCCCTTTCCCAGTCACCATATGTACCTTTTTTCTCCCTGAATACATTTGCAAATTACATCTTTATATTTGGATTTGATGAAAAATTACTTGCATTTAACCTTGATTTCAGCTCAACCATAATGTTCAATGTATGTAATGTTTATATTTATATGTATATTCATCCCTAAATACACTCATATTTACAGTAGTACCAGTTCCCTGAACCCTTTATCATGGACTGTGAAACCATGCAGATTGATTGTGTAGTATTGTAGGAGTATGCAGGGATGAAACTCCAATAGGAATGTTTGGGAATAAATGGAAAATATAGGTGGTGTTTTCTAGTGGTCTTCCTAGGTTCTAATTACTGTATTATGTGCAGACAGTCATAATATTTTGCCATATCATGAGTGAACAGAGCAGATGTGACCGGAGCAGGAGCTTGGTTCGCATTGCTGGCAGTAAGTCAGACTTGTTTCCAGTGCATGTTGGACTCCGGCAGGGATGCCCTTTGTCACCAGTTCTGTTCATCATTTTTATGGACAGAATTTCTAGGTGCAGCCAGGGGCCGAAGGGAGTCTGGTTTGGGGACCACAGGATCTCGTCTCTGCTTTTTGCAGACGACGTTGTCCTGTTGGCTCCATCAAACCAGGAC
>NW_018127884.1:2109548-2128215 GCF_001952655.1 Monopterus albus | reverse complement strand
GTCCGTCGTGGTGAAGAAGGAGCTGAGCTGTAAGGCGAAGCTCTCGATTTACTGGTCAATCTACGTTCCGACTCTCACCTATGGTCATGAACTTTGGGTCATGACCGAAAGGGCAAGATCCCGGATACAGGCGGCCGAAATGAGCTTTCTCCGCAGGGTGGCCGGGCGCACCCTTAGAGATAGGGTGAGGAGCTCGGTCACCCGGGAGGAGCTCAGAGTAGAACCGCTGCTCCTCCACATCGAGAGGAGCCAGCTGAGGTGGCTCGGGCATCTGTTTCGGATGCCTCCTGGGCACCTTCCTAGGGAGGTGTTCCGGGCATGTCCCACCGAGAGGAGGCCCCGGGGAAGACCCAGGACACGCTGGGTCTCTCGGCTGGCCCGGGAACGCCTTGGCATTCCCCCGGAGGAGCTGGAGGAAGTGTCTGGAGAAAAGGAAGTCTGGGCATCTTTGCTTAGACTGCTGCCCCCGCGACCCGGTTCCGGATAAGCGGAGGAAAATGGACGGATGGATGGATGAGTGAACAGTAATGGGTATAATCTCAGTTGAAACACTCAAACAGAAACATTTAGTCATCACCATAATAAATACAAAATGTGTTTGACGTCAGACAGTGTGGTGGCTTAGAAAACTGTAAATGTGTGCAGTGTACATGCATTAAGGAATAATGGCTATAAATTAAGATAAAATCACTACAATTTCTTTGCTGTCATGGAAGGTTTCTGAATTTTCTTTTTTTTCCTGACACTTTACAACCCAAGTAATGACATGTTTAGACTGTAAAGAATGAGAAATATTATAAAGGAACAGTCACTGGTTTAGACTGCTTGTACAGCACACACCAAAACAATAACAATTAGTTTTCCTAAATTCAGATTTTGCCTAAACAGCAGTTTTCTAAATTTAATTCTGCTTTTCCTTTGGTGGCTTCATGTACCCATATAAAGAAAAGTGTACAATGTCTTAATATTATTAAAACTAATTCTTGTGCAGCTTTACCGAATAGATAATAACGTTCAAGAATTGTTGTGCTCAGATTGATTTGAAATCCTTTCCAGTGTTCGCAGTGCTCTCCTTTGTTTTTTAGACGTCATTGAAGCCATCTTTCTACTGCCTGAGTTCAGTTCACCCTACTAGCTGTTCTTGTGCAACTGCACTACCTCAGACACCCAGTTAATGCAAAGCACAAATTTTTTTTATTTATAATCATGACTTGAGGACAACTTTGGTATGCATGTGAGAGACAGATAAAGGAGAGAAGACATATGAGACTCAGGGATTTTTGGTGTTTGTTTTGCATCTCTTTGTGGTCATTTTGCTGTCAGTTTGTGTCCATTGCATTAATCTATAGTTGTGAAATGGAATAAAGTTACAGGTTGACACCATATTGAAGATGTTTTATTACTGAGTTTCTCTTTTTAAAATTCCTATAGCAATATTATACTGTGGGCTGAATGTCTTAAGGCTGACAGGCTTTGTATTGAATTAACAGAAGGAAGTGAGCTCTGCAGGGACAATACCGCAGTTATTAAAGTGAAAATTGGCCCTTTACAGTATGTTATTTTTTGTGAGTTTTTAGCTTGGCAACATAAATTTGCCTGTCCTCTTTTCTAAATGTATATTCCTATACAATGTACACTGAAAATGTTTCTTTAATGTAAGTCGGAAGTGAGAAAATGAGTAGAGACCAAACATGGGACATATTTGTAGTGTCAAATGAGTGATAGTTACATTGCTGCAGTATATGGCTCTTTGAAAACATTACAGGTTGTCCATTGTTTATCTTGACAAATCAGTGCAGAGTGACAACCAGATCAGTTCTAAACACATACAGGATTAAATAAGCCAGGATTTATCCCACACTACAGAGAGAGGTCAGCTAAGTTAACTAGCATCAGAAGAAGCCAAGGCTTTTCTCCTTCCCCTTCTTCTTAGTGTGTGAAGGAGTCTGAGAAAACAACCTGATGATGCAAATGGGACCATAACTAATCCATGGGAAATAAAGATTATAGACATCTACACCAACCTGTTTTGTCCTGAGAGTTGAGCCTGGCTTGATGAGATCTTGAAGGGACTATATCAGTGGAGGGAAGCTCAGCCAGCTTTACCCTAGTACACCACCACCCTGGATGAGATGACTGCAGCGACTGAACTGTAACCTTTCCTCTGGAGTTGATGACTCAAGTAGAATTTTTAAGTTGTGAAAGTGTTCCTTGACTTTATTTGAAGACTTTGTTTGAATTTTGGAACTTTACCACAAAGTTCCACAAGGGCTAGGTCATTTTTCCATGGATTTTATCCTTACACTGCATTTCATTGTATATTTATACAAATATGTCTTCTGTTCTTTAGTATATATAAATATAACTTGATTTGTCTCCATGCTTCTCAGCGGCCTGATCACACTTTTTAGTACACTTTTGAGTACCTTTTTTCTAAGATCCCATGGCCTCTAACTCTGCTACTCTGTTTTCACAGCACACACAGTCTATGACTCATTGCCTGTTTAAAAAAACAACAACAAAAAAACTTATTAGGATTTTTGGCAAACTATTCTTAAACTTACTAAGATTTGTTAAGCCTGAAAACACCCCAGGACTATATCAACCAGCTAAGTTGGTGTAATATGTCTGATTACAGTTTTTCCTCATTGCTAAAACATATTTTCTGAAACAATTTGTTTGGTTTCTGAGTACTTGGGGAAATGATGGAAGTGCTGTATAAGGAGACAAAGAGGGGCTCAATAAGACGCCTATACAGAGGACACAATACATAGATTTGACTTTGTTTTGGATATTGGTCAGATACAGTGTTTATGTATTATAGCCTACATATATGCCCACATGTCAGATTTTTGTAAGGACTGTCCCACTTAATCTGGTAAACAGTATACCTGATCTAGATGAAAGACGGTTCATGTGGCAGATGCAGAAGTAGATGAAGCTACTTTAGTGGACACTCCCCGAGTGGGTGGACGAAAGTCATCAACACAGCACGGGTCTGCTCTCACGTCTGAACCTTGGTGACACAGAAGGAGTCTATATACCAGTTTATGATACTTTATTTGCTGCGTCTGTAATACTGTTGTGTTAAGAGGTGATGCTGGGAGTGGCTGGAATGACGGGCAGGTAAGGGTTGTCATTAGTCGTTAGTTTGGGTAGCAGCAAACGTAGACCGCTAACTTAAGTTAGCTAAAAGGTCAGCTAGCTTTGGAGGCCAGAGAGCTAAATCTAACGTCACAGTAGCTTGCTAATGTAACCACTGGGCAAAGTTAGCGGACAGTGACGATAGGATAGATGCCCAATTTTTAAGGCACTGCACTGGCAAAAAGGTTATTATCAGTGCGTATTTTGACAGTGGGCAACAGTTTACGTGTTCATCCACAGTTAATACGATAGCCACAGTGGAGCTAACTGTACGATTAGCATGCTAGTTAGCGCTTCAGCGGTCCTCACCCAATTCCCCTTTCAGTTCTCAACTTTATGCAGATAATTACTATTTACCTATTCAGCTTTAATGTCTTTCACAACATGTTGAAGTACAGCCATGATTTGTTTTAAGTTACCTAAAGACATAAATTAGTGCATGCATGTGATAAACCAAGGCTAAGTTGCATAGGCTAGTTAGTATTAGTTAACGTGGGTGTTCTCCTAACTGTATATTGACAACGTAATAGTGGAAGTTGATGGTAAGTTTGTTAGTAATTGTGAGGGTATACATATATTTGTGTGTGCGTGCAGGGAAAAACTGTCCACAATCTCTCAACTTGGTTTCAGTACTTCTTGTTCGTTACCAAATAAGGAGATGGCTGTGCAGTGAGTAAGAGAGTTACTGTCCCCCATCGGATTAAAATGATTTCCATTCAATATGGCAGCACTCCCTGAAAAGAGCGCAACAGTTAATGTAAGAATTGTGGTTCTTGCCTTGGATCACATCCCACAGGACTCTGGGGAACTAATGTATTTTATGTTTTTTTTTTCTTTCTCATGTAACAGCATTGCTAATGCTCTGGCCAGTGCAGCCTGTGAAAGGTGTAAGAGTGGATTTGCTCCGACTGAGAAGATTGTCAATAGCAATGGAGAGCTGTACCATGAACAGTGCTTTGTGTGTGCTCAGTGCTTTCAGCAGTTTCCAGATGGACTGTTCTATGAGGTATAGTGTGCTCCAACAATCACTGTTAATTTAATTCACAGATCATTACAATGATGAGCCATACTTTTTGTGCTGCATGTGTGGTGATGATTTGTCTGGTACTCTTTTACATAGAGTATTTAATGTTTTGAATGATTCCCTTGAGTAAATGAATCTCCACCTTCTTCTCCTCACAGTTTGAAGGAAGAAAATATTGTGAACATGACTTCCAGATGCTCTTTGCTCCTTGCTGTCACCAGTGCGGTGAGTGTTACATAGCTTGATTTGTTTAAGGCCCATCCAGATCTAGTATTTGGGGGACTGTGTGGAGAAATGCTAGTGACCACTTGGTGTAGGCTAATGGGGATATAAATATAGGATAAAGTATCTTGTATTCAGATATGTGTTTAGATCTAATTGCAAAAGACTGCATTTTAGACCTGGCACCAGATTGCATCTCAGGTGTGCATCAGTTTAATTTATTTAGTATTAGACTTTGCTTCCTTGCCTATATTTGATGTTATTTGCAAGGACAGAAGCTACATAGAAAAAAAAAATGACATTTGCACTTAGCCACAGGGCTAGAGAATGGTATTGTTTTAATTTTGTGGAAGCTCATATGGGAATAAACTTGAAATTGTTGCCTGGTTGTTTGTCACTGGCATAATATGGGAGATTTGACATGATACTGTGTATGACACAATTTTTCAAACTTTCTTTTGGTCCCTTGTTTGTTAACAAAGACATTTCGTGACCATTATCTGCTGGATGTCTACTTGGATAAATCACAACATCCTCCATGCTTTGTAAGCAGTGCATGCCAAAACTTTCAGCATCACCACACCTCCTCTTTTGTAAACTCCCAGTTTAAGAGTCGGTGCGCTATGCTGGTTGCGATCCTAATGTGTGAACTTTGTATACTCCCACTTGTATTTAGAACCTCACATTTGTGTTTAGATCACATGAGATGAAATTTACTATAACATAAGACTAATTTAAATATTGTTTGTCTGTGTCGAGAGAAACAGACATGCTGTAATTAAATTAAATGGACAATTAAAATGCATTCAACAGTTCAAGTGTCACTTTGAGAACACTACAGAAAGCACTGTAGTGCACTGTTGTAACACTAGGGCTCCATAATGACGCGCTCATTAGGAACTGGTGTACAGCGTGCAAAAAAAGCTTCCAGTCCCAGTAAATATATGAGAAGTCAAACTTTGACTTGCCTCAAGCTGATCTCTCACTTATGGTTTCCCTCAGGGGAGTTCATTATTGGTCGTGTCATTAAGGCCATGAACAATAGTTGGCACCCTGACTGCTTCTGCTGTGACATTTGCCAGGCTGTGCTTGCGGATGTGGGGTTTGTCAAAAACGCTGGCAGGTAAGTGTCCCATCTTATTAAAGTTTTTATATAACACTGTGACAGCCTGTAAAACAGGTGGTTACCCACATACTAAGCTGGTGACTCAGTCACTTGCTTTGTAGGAAATATAGGAATTCTGAGCAGCTGTGACAGAGATTGTCAGAACATTATTTGAGATGGTAGACTCTTGACACCCCTAAATTTTACTCTCCTCCATTTACGTCAGGCACCTGTGTCGTCCATGCCATAACCGTGAGAAAGCTCGTGGCCTGGGCAAATATATCTGCCAGAAGTGCCATGCCATGATTGAAGAGCAGCCACTGATTTTTAAGAATGACCCCTATCACCCAGACCACTTCAACTGCAACAACTGTGGGTCAGTATTACCACTCACCCCACTGCTTAATACAGAATGCAGCACATTCCTAGCTTCAGAATGTATTTCAGGTATTATTTGCAAAGAGACAATCTGTCTTATAGCCTCCTGTAGGGTTAATTCTGTCACTGGGTCTTCAAAGGCAAGTGGTGTCTCTGTGACCTGGTGACCCGTGACCCTTCATTACCACCTCCTTTGGCTTCTTTCAGGCTCTCCCCAGGACCCATTTTCACAGCTTCACTGACAATCTCTAACTGTGAGCTCAGGGGCCATGTTGCTCTCTTTCTTTTTATGTGTATGTTTCTCTATCCACAGGAAAGAATTGACTGCTGAAGCCAGAGAACTGAAAGGAGAGCTCTTCTGTTTGCCCTGCCACGACAAGATGGGTGTACCAATCTGTGGTGCCTGCAGGAGACCCATCGAGGGACGTGTTGTCAATGCCATGGGCAAGCAGTGGCACGTGGAGGTTTGTGAACAAGAAGTGAGACTGTATCAGTACCCTAGATACAGTGTTATTGCTCCTTTATTTTCAAAGTAAAAACATGTTGCTGTTTGTTGTTTTGAGACCTACTTTTAAAGAAAGCTAGGCTTTCAGGAGATTATTTTAGGAATCAAGACAGTGTTTGCTCTGCTTTAATGAGTTGGTATTTGTTTGGAGAGAAATAGGCTAGGCATTTTAAGCTTTTCTTCAGTACTGTAATAGCAGAGAAAACCAAATTGAAACAGCATCTTTCCACTGAGCTGCCAACTTGATGTGTCCAAATTCCCAGAGTCAGTTGCACATAATGGGCCATTAAATTAAATTAAAGGAAAACTTGTGAAATCATTAGGAGTAAGTCCCAAAATCACATGGTATTAATTCATGCAAAACCTATGAGTATAATTGTTTCAAGTGTAAAAAGACTGCAGGGAGTAGGTAGCAGAATGATTCCTGACAGGTTAATAATGGTGTGTAGATATTATTTTTACCCAGTTTTGTAGTTCATATTAGATGTAATGCTATCTTCACACAGAAGCAGGATAAAAATCTGTAATGAATTTCACATTTCCTATGCACAAGAAAATGTAATTCATTAAAGGAACCACTTTAGAACCAAAAGAGTGTAAATGAGCTAACTTGAGGCAGTAAGAGGTGTTCACCCTTTAAAACAAAGATTCATTCTCCTGAGGCAGAATGCAGCAGATCAAGTTGTCTCTTGAGAGGCTGCTGCATTCTATGCCCTCAAAAAGCTCACAAACATCAGCACTGTATAGATGTTGTCTAAAGACTTTATTTAACACTAGAAAATTAGCAGTTTAAAATGATCTCCACAGTGCTGGTGGGCTAAATGTGATTCATATAAAAGTCATGTAATATTCACATTTTACTATTGAAGTCTTGCACCCTTTCCACATGTGTTGACACTTCTGTTGTCAGTTTCATGTACCTTTTGTCAGGGGTTTTCCCTCAGCAACCTTTTGCTTTTGTTTACAGCATTTTGTGTGTGCCAAATGTGAGAAGCCTTTCCTCGGTCATCGTCATTATGAGAGGAAGGGGTTGGCCTACTGTGAGACCCATTATAACCAGGTAAGAAAAAATGTAAAACGATGGCATCGGAGGCCATGACAGATTTCATTTTATGAGTAAAGTCTCAAAAAATGGCACACACCTGCCGTCATTGTGTCAAATTAACAGGTTTTGTTTGCTCTATAAACACCTAATCGTGTTGTTTCTCTGTTATCAAGCTCTTTGGCGATGTGTGCTATCACTGCAACCGTGTGATTGAAGGTGATGGTAAGTGTCACTATGGCTACGCTCATTATGTATTCAGTGCAATGTTCATAGGAATTTACACAAAGTGTTGCTTAGGATACAACAGTTCTTTGATTTTTCTCCTGTGACCCTCTTAGTTGTGTCTGCTCTCAACAAGGCCTGGTGTGTCAGTTGCTTCTCATGCTCCACCTGCAACACAAAACTCACTCTCAAGTAAGTGCTCATTACTAGTTTCTCTTAGTAACTAATTGTTACCAGTACAATACTACCAGCTGATAGTTGTTGTCGTCTCAGTTTTCTGTAGTACTTCTCCACTAGATTATCCAGTCTCAACACATGTCTGTGTGTATTCCGCTCTCCTTCTATAACTCTTCCCTCTTTGGATCTTTGCCTTTTCCTTCTTCTCCTCCAATTTCTCCTCTTACATGCTTCACTTGCTGCGCCTATGGTACCTCAGAGATAAGTTTGTTGAAATTGACCTGAGGCCAATATGCAAGCACTGCTATGAGCACATGCCTGAGGAGCTCAAACGCCGTCTGGCTCGACGTGAACGCGATGCCAAAGACCGCAAGAAAAAGCCAGCTGTCTGCATGTAGATTAACAGAATTACAAGTAACCACTTCATTCAATGGTTGGTGCTGTCTATGACCTCTGCTTTGTCTGTGGTGCTCTTTAACTCTGTTTACAATATTGCATGATTTCTTTGTCTCGTTTATTTTCTAAAACCAACACCCTGCAATTGTTTTGTGTTAATGGTGTGCTTCTGTGTTTCAGTTCATGCTTATGAAAAATCTAAGCTTCAGTCAAGATTTGATTAATTTATTATTTGTTTTTTAATATGAAATAAGTAATTACAGTGAAGGGCAAAGCTGTAGGAAAGTTTCAGTGCTCTCCTTGATAACTCCAGATCAGAAGAAGGAATGTTGCCTCCTAAAAGTATGACGGCTGATATGTGGAGGTGGAGACTTGAAATTCATTATAAGTTGTCCTAATGATAATATTTAGATTCAAATATGCAGGTTGGAAGGGAATGTGAAGGGCTAATGTGGGCAAGAGAGAGTTGACATGTTTTCTCCTTCATTCTTTGCAGAAACAAGTTTGTTGAGTTTGACATGAAGCCTGTTTGTAAAAAGTGCTACGAGAAGTTTCCTCTGGAGCTCAAGAAAAGGCTCAAGAAGCTGGCTGAGTCCTTGGGAAGCAAGTGAGCTCTCTTAGGCCAAACAACCTGGAAGTAATAAACTCCAGCTATGTCTGTGATGGTCAAATATATTGGTAACTTGTTGCCTTACGAAGTGAGAGGTTTACATCAATATTAAAAATGTAAATCTGGGATCCATTTAAACATATAAGCATAAATACCACTGTGGTTTTGTCATAAAGGTGACCTTTTTTTTGCTGTTTTTGTACACAAATATAATTTTTTATACATTCCTAAATTGTCCAGATTTATTCTTTCCTACCAGGAAATTTGGTGTTCTAGTTAATTATAACGTCGCCATGAACATAACTATAAAAAGTGTTAAATTCTAACCAGGGCTGGACCGAAATATTCGGCTATTTGGATATTCATTCTTTAGGTAGGTAATCGATTTTTAGTTTTAGTATAGAAATACTCAAGAGAGCATGAAATTCTGATGCATACACTGAGTGAGGCTAGCTGCTGCACAACAGTTAAAGTGACATCTACAATCTTGTTAGCAAAGCTCAGTGTGGAAATTGTTCAGGTAGCAGCTTCTGCTGATAGTTGCTCTTTCTGGTTAAATTGATGACACGACAAAATGAAACTGGCTATTGTAGGTTTGTGACCTTATTGCAGCCAGTGGACGAACGGACAGCATGCTGTTAGATGAAGATCGTTTATGATGTAAAGAGGCATCACTCTGTAGTTCCAACAACTCCAACAGGTAAAACTATCAGTTGATCTCACATCAGTGATGAAAATGTAGCACGTGGCATACACGCAAATGGTAGATGATCCATCGTCTGTCATCTTTATACATTACAACCCCTCTGTCAATTATTTCTAGCAAAGGTCTAAAGCCCAAAAGTTGCCATTTGGGACAGCCCTACTTGTAACCACTGTGTAAAACTTACCTGAAGAAATTATCTTTTGATATTATTATAAATTAAAATGCAAATAACTGTTAAAATCTAACAGTTACGCCTTAGTATATCTGTTAATTAGACAAAGTACCTACTGAAAGAATTGTACCCGACTTCTCACCTTCTCACCCCAGCATGAGTACTTATAAAACAGCCACCGTGATCTTTGATATACTAACACTCTCTCTTCTTGTCAGCATGGAAAGAAAAAGCTTACCGATAGCTATTACTGGGAGCAAAGCATTCACTGTTATTGAATCCAGTCTTGGATTTGTTTACTCTAATACATATTAACAGATGATATTACACAAATGGAGAAGGAGCCGTGCAGGGACTGTAGCCCTAATTTTCTGGTGCTGCTTGTCTTTTTTTTCTATTAACATGTATATTCCACAGGTTAATATGTGATTCAAAAATTGTCAAATTCGTCCCCGAAACAGTGATTTGGGAGGATGTACTGTACGGTACGGTTGGAGGGGACTGTTAAGATTAGAAAGATGACAAGATCAGTGTTTTCTCTTTTTGAAAAAAGTAACCTGTTTAGTGTTAAAGCCTTCACTATGTACTGTCACTGTGGATGGTAGTGTCATTTTATCACTTGTACTGTAAATACATGGGTGTCTTTGGGCTGATATTTTTAGCAAATTGAATCTTTAACTTGTGAGGGAAATGATTCAAAGCAAATCAAATGCAACAAATCCTCCGATTATTTAACATACAATCATGAGTCAGCACATTGCTTGGACTTTTTGTAAACTGGGAAATGGAGAGGAAAAAAATAAGAGCCATGCACCAAAATATTGTTTACTTGGATGAGTTTTTTTGTTTGTTTTAATGGAGCAATTTTTTAAGTTTACATCTTACTGAATTGCATGAAAAGGTGAGTTACGGTTTGCTGCAGTACTTGGGTTTCTGCTGAATGATCAATAAAGTATTCCTAAATATCATGGTGACTTTCACTTGAGCTTTATTAAAGAGTTATGGTTCTCTTGCCAAAGCAAAACTACAAAAAAGAGGAGATGTATTGTGAATCATTACTGGTACATGCATCAATTTTGATATATATGTGCATGTGATGCCTCAGTATGGAAAAAGTGAAAGAGGAGGAGTGTGTGACAGAAAGCTGTGGTGCTAATTATTTTTCTATGAAAAGGTCATGTCAAGTGTAATTATAATAGTGCTAAAAATGGCTTTTAAAACAATGGTAGAACAATAGTTGGCCCATATGTTTTTTTTGTAGGTAATGTAGTTCACAGCTTTTTATCTCCCTGATTCTTTTTGCCACCTCTCCTATAACACAGTAATCCCCCCCCCCCATAAAACACAAAAAGGGAAAAAAAAACAGTTTTCCCTTAAATGTTTTTTTTTTTTTTTTTTTTTTTTTACAGCAGACAATTTGACTTGTTAAAGCGTTATTCATCTTAACAATGGCTCGGTTCTATTCAAGTGTTTCAGTAAGTCATGGCAGTGATTCAGCATGAACAATACCAGGACCAGCAGCCAAATGGAATTCAGCTGTTATTAACAGTGCTTTGCCTGCTGTGTCACTGTCAAACTACCTGCTGTGAAAATTGCCTATTAGAGGAAAATAGTATGATTTATTAAAAATACAAATTTACAATGATGCCAATTAGGTTTGAATAATAAATGATAGGACATCTAGGTAAAACTGGCTTAATGTGATATATGTGATAGGTATTTCATGCTGATTCATCATTTCTAAGCATTGTCTTTCTAACATTTTACAAGAATGGTTCAAGTTCTAATTATGATATAATGCATAAATAGTTTATGACAAGCCCTTGTAATTAAAATTTGATTACCTCACATTTAAAAATAACTAAAGTTCTTGAATGTTAACTTGTATGTTAAACTTTCAGTATCTTAAAAATCATCTGTAAACTAGTTCAAATGATAAACTGAGTGCACTTGGTTAAGCCCAAAGCTGATCAGCACCTGACTTTTCTCATTAAATTTGTGTTATCACAGATATATATTGCTGAACCAGAATGTTTTAAAAAGGATAACTGGATATTTATTAGGAAAATTGGAGGAGTGTGATAAACCAAAACTGTCCAGTTTGCCTGGCAGCAAGATAGAACATTTTCATTCTGGTTATCAAGGCTCAGTGGGTCATCATACCCCTATACAGCACACTGAGCAGCAAATGAGAATGCAGGGAATGAAGCTGAAATCTCTCAAAGGAGCTGTAGAGAATGGGTGTATGCTAGAGACAGTGGAGGAGGATGCATAGACAGCTTGGCAGGGACTGACACACTGGCATTATTAGACTGAGAAGCACAGTGGCACTGTATATATAGTATGAGCCAGCATTTTAGGGAAGATAAACAACATTGGTGAAGCAGATGCTGAAGTTGTCTGTTTGAACCATCTCACAGACGTCACATTCCTTAATGAGCAAGTCACAGTGAAATGGAATTGTTTCACACTGTACTGGTTTACATATAATTTGATGACAAATTGCAGTAATTAATGTTTCACTAAACCTTGAGTAGACTTCATAAATAAAATTAAGGGCAATCAGATCAGCTGATAGGGACAAAAAGCATAAAGACTTGAAAGCAGGTGTTAACAGTTAGCCAGGCTTTGTCCAAAGTTATAAATCACTAAACCTCTAATGCTAACTAGTTACCGTGATGTGCTGTATCGTGCATGTTTAGTCCATACAACAACATAAATGTAAAAAGGGGTACTTGTGATTTTACTAGAAATGACTTGTTATAACTCTTGGTGAACAGTGGGCAGGTGCATTGAGCTTTAGCAGTGCTGGGAGGTGTATATTTAATCTTGGGTCAGAGCTAATACGCTATCTGATTTTTCCTGCTCTCAGTCTTTATACTAAGCGGAGCTAATTACCTACAGACTCTAGCTTCATATAACATCCAGACATGAGAGTGGTTTTATAATGATTTCTCATTTAACTCTTGGCAAGGAGATGAACTACGTTTTATACATGTTGAACTGTTCCTTCAATAATTACTAGTAATATTGACACATTTTGCATAAAACTTTCATGCCATGCAGTACTGTCTGTATGTGATTTTTATGCACAATTTGAATATTGTTACTGTAAAGATTATTAATAAATGTCACACATGCAGATCATAATTTTAAGAATATCAGACTTAATAAAAATGGATTGGCTTCCTACATTGAGTTGTTAATCAGATTGGGATTAGATGAGAAATGATGAGCAACATGTAGGGGAAATCTTGACAGCTGCTTTTGAAAATGCATCTGCTGCATGTCCTTATCTTGTCGTTGGAGATGTGATGGTAAACCCAAGAAGTGCAGTCTGAAAGTTGCCCATTCACCAAAGGTCATACACAGGAGGTCTTTAAGATCCTCTGCATTACCAAAGATCAGTGCTGAACCATTGAGGTTATTGTTTTTCACAATATCAATATATTTGCTGGGGAATGCCATCATTTCCAACTAGGAAAAACCAGAGAATTAAAGTGTTATAAACACATAGCAGAACAATGATTTACTTCATAAGCTTTGCTATTATAACTAAATGGATCTAAAAATCATTTTCTGTTGCAAACATATTTGATTTGCACTAATAAACATTACTTTGAATAAAAGTTACAATCCTCCAAATTTATGTTAAACCCAATTTTTGTTGCTATTTAGGCAGCATATCTCAACAAAGCCATTCAATCTATAGTATTTACATTGACTATATACCAGTTTACATGGTTTTCATTGTTAATGGAGGGGTCTTCCATTCCAGCACTAGATTCAAATAGCATGGGTTTGTTTGGCTACACTACAAGCAGCTACACCAGATATATTTCTGATAATGTAGCTGCTCAAAGTGTTTTGCCACAGGTTTTGCCAAATCAACCAGGACTGAACTCTTAGTCATTCTAACTTGAAAGAAGCTTACCTCTTTACATACATCTTCTGTATCCATATTGATGAGAGTTGTGATTGGCAGAGGAGCTAGTTTCTTCATCCAACCAGAATCTTTCAGCCTGGATGAGCCCCTGATCTGAGCCAGCTCCTTCCTAATTGAATGATCCAGGCTCACTGTTGCCTCTTCAAATGACTTCAAGTCCTTTACAGTGAACTGGAAATCTACTTTGAGAAATTTTTCAAACATCTCAGGATCTCCATCCTGCTCGAGGAGGTTCTCAATCTGTGCACGCATCATATATAACTCTGCCCTGGACTTACTGAAGACTTCCCATAAGGTCCATAATTCAGCAGTGTTGGTCACATTCTTACGATCAATAACTGCTCTCTGCTGAGCATCTTCAACACACTGGATGATCCAGCTGAGTCGGCAGGGCCACTGAGTGACTAAGACCACCCAGGCTGCAATGTACTCTGGTTGAGGAAGCTCTTTCTTCAAGGCCTTCATGATTATCACGGTTATTCGAATGGAATTGATCACCCTCCTCATAAACATTGCATCATCTAACATGTAGTCATTGAGACTGCTTTTATTGCTGAGCAGGATGCTCATGACCAACTTCTCTACCTCCTCGTCCTTCACATCCAGTGCTTCTGTAGTTTTATTGAGCAGTGGAAAGGAGTCTTCCATCTCCACTGAAGATACATCTGAGGAAAATGTCTGTTTGAGGCACCCAGCTCTGTGTTGGTCTTCTATTATTCTTTCATCTTCAAGGATTTTTGAATTGCTAGTGAGGCTGTAAAATAAACTGTGCTTTAAATCATTGCACAGTGGTGGGATTGTGAAGGCCAGAGTCACTATGCGGTTCAACAGTGCATAACCTCTGTCCTGTCTGCTGAAGCACCCTTCTGCAAAGTTCACTTTTTCTACAAGAACATGTGGGTTTACTGCCAGAATTGAAATAAATTGACTCTCTTCATCTGAAAGCAGGATGTTGATTGCATCCAGAACTGCAACAATTTTCTTGGGGGAACACCGGTCCAGATTGGTGATTTTCAGCACCACTCGAATCCTTCTTCTCTCAAACACCTCCATGAACTTTATGAAGCGAGACAGGAACCACATTTCCTTCCTGACCTCGTTCATGAAGCCCAGCTGACTGCTGATCTTTTCATTATCCATCCCCTTTTTAACATTCATATCCTGGTTGAAGATGAGGTTCTTAACCATTAGAAAGGCAAATCTCAGTGCACTCGCTGCAGGGACTCCTAATGCAGCAATAGCCAGGCCCTCCAGCACACCCACCTGGCCTTTTGTTTCAGTCACCTCTTCACCTGGTTTCACCTCAGGCTTGGGAAGACCATATGTCAGTAGGAATACCAAAATGATAAGTGGTACCACAACAATGGAAAGTATGAGAAACCACAGAGGGCAGCAGCAAATCTTCTTGGACCGCCAATGGTTAGGACCATTCTCCACATTCTGAATATTTTTATGAAACAAAATACAGAACAATGAAAAAGCAGGTCAGATATCACTCCTGTGTTTATAGCCACACTAGCACCAAGGCTCAGTTGGTTTGTAAATGGCTGTTAGATTGGCATGAAACTTTGCACATACATTTATGGTGCCCAGATGTTGAATCATAATGAATTGGTGATCCCCCAGACTTTTTACCTAGTGCAATCATGATGTTCACTGTTTTAGTTCTGAGTGAAATATTGCTACAAATATTAGATGGATTGCTTTGTATTTTGGTACAGATGACTGTTACAGTATAAGTTATGATCAGCTGACATTTCATTTAGTGCCATCATCGGTTTTAAATGTCACTTTCTCCGGTACATATTTTATATAACTGCTAAGGTTTTGAGGTCTCTGCCACTGAGACTTGATTTGTGAAAATTATCAGGTAAAGAAAGGAAAAAAAAAATCACATTTGTTTAACTCAACAGAGACGTTCCTTTGCAGAAACACAACTTTCTACCAAGGTCAAAAACAGACTGGGTACAGAACTTCATTTTATGGCCTAATACTTGCAAAACTAATGACTTTCCTATTACGCTCTGCTGTAGATATTTAGTTCCAAATGATAGCACATAAGTGAACCTGCTCAACTATGATCATGGTAAGCATAACCTAATACACATCAGCATGGACATAAAACGTGAGCATGTTGGCATGCTGATATTAGTCTATAAGTCAAAGCATGGTTGTTCAGAACCACTAGCGTGGCTGTAGACCTTTAGTTTAATAACACAATGACAATGACAATTCACAAACCTTCTTTTTGATTTCTTCTTCTTCATCATGTTGAGCCACACGGTAGAGCGCAAGCTGTAATTTCCCAAAATTCACCTGCATAGACTGAAACAGCCGTATGGCTAACCCGGCCCAAAGCAGGTCACTGCCTGCAAAATGCCAGGCGCTAAAATGTACATGTATGAACCTGATGTTGTGGTGCTGCTGATTCTCCACAGTCCAAATGGGCCTGTAGAAGAGCAACCGGCCAATGAGTGTTAAAAAGCCTATAAATGAAGGCTGAACCGAGCGAGGCCTAGTTTTTCCTTTGTATTCCTGCTCAATCCTCATAGCTTCCTGCATCATGTAACCTGAGGAGACACAAATATTCATAATATTTACATTTAGGATCATTATGTAGCTGGTCAAGGTGCATGTCAGGATGAAACAATAAATATATAAATCAAGGCAGAATGATATCAAGACATGTAAAACATGTTAACTTGGATATAAAGAGGACAATAATATTTTACTTATGTGGCTTTGACCATTTGATAAAATGCCCTGGAGTTTGGCTCTAACCTCAAAACCTGTTCCAAGCAAAAACCATTGGCCCAGCCTTTCTGCAAAATAGTCATATCCAAAACCAGCACTTAGAGTTAATGAATCATGATATTTATTATTTGTCATCTAAAATTTTGAAGCTTTATTATAATATGAACATCAAACACGGTCCAACATGTCTGGCAAAGTTTAAAAATAAAACATAATGGCAAACAAGTACTGCAGTAAAACAATAATACAGTAATACTGCAAGAACTTCAGGGTAACACAAAGACACAACCTTAAACTTGACCCTTCTATTGGAATCCCCCACTAAAGCTGCAAATGCTCCCTTCAGTCTGTTCAGGGTCACTTGTCTTTAAATTAAAAAACTGTATTTTCATTTTTGTAGCTTCACATATTTCACCTGCAAGGTGATCATGTGCTCTTATGTCTCCTAATATAATTTGTTATTTCTTTGTGTGTTGCCCATTTTTACATTCAGAAATATGCTTCTAAATTTGAAGCTGGGAGCTGTGTGTCTTTCATGATAAAAGAATACAGTATGCTTATAATTTTACAAACACTGGTTTACATTGTAATTTGATGCTGTAAGTTGTGTGTGCATGTGATCTGTCAAAACCAGTATTGAGGAAATTGTGTGGACACATTAGTATGTACAGTCTTTGAAAGGGGTACACTGTTTTTAAGGCAACCACTCGTAATTACCATTATTTACTATACATCTCAAATGACAAATGTATAGAGAAATACAGAAACTGTGTGATGGGAGTGTACATTGAGCTGGGATATATATGCAACTTTTTTGTGGTGTGGGGAGAATGGTGGTATTCTGTATTCTGTAGTCAGATCCTGTGCAGTAGTGACCAGAAGTTGAGTGAAAGCATTGTGGGAGATCTAGAGGTTTAACCGTACTAAATCATTATATCTTTATGTCTGTATTCATTGTATCAGTTTAACTTCATTTTATTCACTATACTTGTTACAGTATATTTACTCAGCATTGTTGTGTATAAGGCTGACTGAGAGGTGATCCTAATAGCCTTGAGAGAGAGAGAGAGAGAGAAAGCTTATCAGTCTGTTACTTGGACGGCTGCCCAGACTAGATAGAGACACTGAAGCACCTGTCGCACTACAGAGAGGAAGAGACAGAAGGAGTCTTTTTTGATGTTATGTTGAGAATCCTTAAGTTTGCTTATTTGTGTAACAACTGACAGTACATAGGTCATTAATCTGTCTGGTGACCTCAAATATGTCATCTGTGGACACTTGCTTGTCACAGAGTCATCATATTAATATTGTCTAAGTGTCATCTTATGACAGGTTAATGTGTCTGCTTCTCATTTCTTGATGGGTTGGACATATTTGTATGACAGACTGATGTGTTATATGTTACTTCATGTCACCTTAATGATGTTTTCAGCATGTTTATGTTTGGATGGTTTGAACTGTACTATTAATCAGAAACATATGTCAAGAAGGTATTGTTTGCTCATTAGTAATGTCAGTAACCGGAAACTGTCAGTTTGTCATTTGTTACCTGTATGTTATTAAAGCAATTTCTTTTATTTTTATTTTTAAAATCAAGGAGGTGCTTCTGAATGGTATACTGTAAAAGGAGGTGTAGTGAGCCCTGTAAGTGTTCTGCTTTGCGAATCGGAAACAGAACTTTTCAATATTGTCAGTAACCACAGATGCATACATTCCCGTCATGTTTACAGTGAACATTGGTGAGTAAAAACAGAAAGGCTAATTGCTGCACCAACATAATTTTCAAGACCCAGCATTTTGTAGTTCCCACCCACTGAGTGGACACTGTCACAGGACTTTAATTTGTTGATTAAACTAAAAGTCAGGCTGTTCACTCTGCATGAAAAAAAATGCAGCCCTTCTCATTAATTTGAATCCGGGAAGTGTAGGGATCAGCGCCCTGGGGGTTTCCATTAAAAATGATGCAGTTGTGTGGAAAATAATATCTGGTTCTGGTTCAACCTTTTCTGCAGTGCAAAATGACATCATCTGGTCATTCACACATATGCAAGTGCACAAAACCTTTGCTGTCCAGAGCTGTAATATCCTGTTTGTGAGTTTTACATACTGCTGTGATGTGTTGTGGTGTCTAATACGATTTAAACACAAACCTTTTCCTCCTACTGAACTTCCCTGATTGTATTTTCATGTCTCAGTGCATGATAAAACAACACTAATATATCCGGTGTTATATGACCTAATCCAGACGGGAAAGAGGTGCC
>NW_018127884.1:2101828-2109527 GCF_001952655.1 Monopterus albus | reverse complement strand
AAACCGTTTACATACCTTCTATTTGTCCGAGGATCATGTTAATTCGATTCTGACATGAAGAGTACAGTCCTACAGTCGCAGGTGATGAAATGTTTGTCAGGGTTTTGGACAGGGCATATGCATAAATATTGGCTGAAAGAATATTTAAAAGAAACAAAAACATGGTTAAGTCATTTTGCATTTCAGTTTTTCTGTATTTACATACATTTAACTGTTGCTTTCATCGAGTGAGTATTCTGTGAGAAAAGTCCTAGATCACAACCCTCACAAGTGACCTGCCAACAATATTTGACACACCAATTAAAAGATTTGGTGCACACTAAAGCCGCATTCACAGAGTTCACTTTAAGAAAATACAGCCCTTCTTATTCATTTGAATGTGAAAACTTTGGTGAACAGGCAACCACCAGTACTGGTGGTGTTGGTGGCGCTGGCATCTGCACTGGCCCCATGTGATGTTGTCCAAGACAGATGAGTCTATAAACATTTATATTTTTAGCTAACAACAGGAGTGGAGAAGCCACTATTGGAGAGTATTTATTGTATAGACTATAATGTAGATTACATAAAATTTATTTTGAATATGATATAAACTTAGTACATCTAGACCTGTCACTATAGTGTCAAAGAGACCAGAAATGGATGCCAGTGATAAATATGGAAGAACTATTAACCCTCTAAAAAGGAGCAGGCCTGAGAAAAGCCCTGCTAGATTAGAACTGACCCAGAGGATGAGTACTGGGGTTCCAGGGTAGCAATTTTAAAATGCTCAACTACTCCTACAGGATGTGACTGAGTCAGACGATCAAATCAGAAAGAACACTCAAGTCAGTGGACTTTATTACAGGAAGGTAAATGTGTATGTGTCTGTTTTACTGTATAAGAGTAAGAAATAAGAAGTGAGGATGTGAAGTAATAGTCCTGTGAAACTATGAACTCTAAATGCAATGTGATAATCACCAATAAACGATTTCCAAATACTAGGGTCATAAATAAAGATATTGCAGAAACACTGAAATCTTTTCTAAATCGTAATGCCCATTATAAAAGTTCAAGGCTACAACATGCTAAAAATAAAATACAAATACACAGATAACTTACCTTTTTCTGGTTTGTACATGATGACAGAATGGTGGGATTTGTAGCTATCACAGAAAATACCACTGACCTCTGTAGAATAAGAAGTAGAGATCTCAGCGCAGGCCATACAGGTGTGTGTGTGTGTGTGTGTGTGTGTCTATATATGAATGTGTGTTTTCTGTTTAGTTACAAGGCTCTCCCTTCTTTGCATCAATATGAGAATGGAAGGATCAAAACCACAAAATGAGACATCCTAGCATCATGTCTGAGAAATGTAATTACCTCTCTGCAACTTTTGGCTATTTTTTAAAAAACTAACAGAACTATAAGCAATGTAGTAGCCTGGCAGTTATCTACAGCATATACCTGCAACAGACATAGAAAATACAGTTGTTTCAGTTTTGAAGAAACTGTTTGAGCTCCTTCAAAAGCTGGTTTGGTCAACAGTGACAATTCAAGTGTCAGCACTGACACCAATGTCTGGAGCTCCAGTGCATAAACCTACTGGTTTGGGCAGTGCCACTGGTGAGTCAGTACAGTCAGTTTAACTGGAGGATTTAGCGATAAAGATTAGTTTGTTCATGTACTACAGGTAAAGTGAAAGCACCGTGTTTGGGATGAACAACATTCATGCATGGGTATGCAGTCTTCCAGTTCAGGCTGTTCTGTTTTTTATGTGCACAGAAATGTCAACAGTTTTGCTGTGTGACTGATCACCTTGCATTACCTGGTCCCTTTCCCTTTTGGCAACGTATTTTTCTTGCCCGTGTTCTTGCCTGGATATGCCTACTAGATTCATAGACAGTCTGACATTTACAGACAGGCTTTTATTTGTGATTAAGTATGTTTAACTTTAATGGTACAACCTCTTATCAGTATGCACAAAAGAATACTAAACTACAAAACATCTGTAAATATGCTCCCATAAAATAATGACTGCATATATTGGTGCTGTGTAGAAATGTGTTACCTATGAAACAATCTTACCTGGTTAAGCTCCACGTCAGTCCCGATCTTTATTTTTACTCACGTTAAATCACAACTTTTAATGTGTCCAGGAAACAGAGCTACAGCTAAGGTGTGGTGAACTTTATGCCACTGAGACGTAGGCGTTGTAAAACTTTACAACACTGATAAGAGAGAAAAAAGGCACCTGATAATCACAGGCTATATCTGTAGGCAGGACACTTACCAGGAAGCAAGGTCACATACAAGATTATTTTTGAGATATGGAGCTGTATATTTTTTTCCCCATTCTCCTTTCCAATATGTTCCTCCACACTCCTGCTCCCAATCTTTTCCCTATTCACAGAATCTGTGTGAATCGGGCAGTTGCTGAAAGCATTACGAGGTAGAAAAAATCCTCATTCTTGTAATAGCTTCTGGCATTAACTGTCCAACTTTTTCAGTCCATGGAAAAATGGAACAAATGAGTGATTTCATGCTGGAGCCCTGGGTCTGCATGATTCATGAACTGAATTCCTAGTCTGGAGTCCCTCAGGTTGACAATGGCTGGACTGCTCTGCCTGGCCTGAACTGACTTGCATAGCAGTTAAGATGCCAGAGCAGCAGCACCAAAGCCTTATGTGCCCAGAGCAGGATTTGTTATGACATAGCTGGTTAGTCGAGCCTTGAAAAACAAGCTTAATTTTCTTTGGCATATTTTCTTTTTCTTCTTCTTTTTTTGCCTACTTTTACCATTTAACATGTTCTGTCATAGAAATCCTCACAAGTCTTTCACAAACTATTACTAATAAATCATTTGAAGTAAATCATTTTAAAGATGGATTTGTGCATACATTTCAGTTCAGTTTTCTTGTACATCATAGTTGAAATGAAAAGATTTTGAATTCAACTTGTCTTTTGTAGACAGATGTTAACTGGGGCTGAAGTGGTTCTAGTGTAAACAGATGTGTACTAACCCATTAGCTATAGAAGCAGGCAGGTTTAATGGTAAATACTTTATTTTTTAAATTCGATCCTGGTGAAACTGAAGATCACAAACACAGTGTTGCTCAATACATTCAGGCATTTTGCTGCTATGTTGGCTTTATTTGATTCGGTATGAGAACTAATGTTTCCTAATGTTAACAAAGTAGAGGTATATAATTACTTTAATAGACTTAATTTCACTGCCTTCTTCCTCACTTGTGCTACTGTTACAGTATTTTAGCTCAATGCTAAATGTCAGACAGATGTTTATTATGCCACATCTGTCTCTAGTAACTGCATGACTGCTGGTATAAGCCTGATGATTTACGAGCACACACCTGGAGGACAGAAGACAATGTAACGTTATAAGAAGTTATGTTCTTGTCTGACAAAAGCTGCACTACAAGAACAATATTGTTGTGTTATTGTAAGTCCACATGGGCTGGGCACTGGGCTGTGCATGACCCCATAAATGACCTACTAACTATATTGTTTGCAAACATACACACACCACAAGCACATGTGGTTGTCAGAACTTTACTTTTTCTAATTGCAATCAAAGGTTTGGTGTTAATAACATATACAACCTCACACACAAGAATCTGAGAGCAAAGTTCTCAGTTTTTAGGCTAGTTGCTGAAACAAAGTTTAATTAGTGTACGTCTGATTAAGATTTAAAGTACTTGGCCTGAGGGTGACTAATTCTGTCTGTACTCTCAGTACCTGATTGTTCAATGACTTTAATTAACTTGATTGTCATAGAGACTGCGTGTGTGTGTGTGTGTGTGTGGGAGAGGGAGGTTCTTAGTTATTGCTTGGCCAGAAGTCAATGCAAATCAATACTGAATGAATTGGATTGTATCTCCCCTTCTATGAACACTCAACACACCTCGCCCTTTCACCACAAAAACCTTACAATTAAGGTTAATGAATTCACCTTCATGATTAATCCAAGATAGGTATCAGACACAGACAAATTAAACTTTTGCACCAGGCACACTTTGAGGGGTCTCTTGCTAAAAACTTGGGGAAATTAAACTAATATTGTAATATGTTAGAGTTGGGGGTGTTGACAGTTGTTTTGTGTCATGAGCTCATTGAAAATGTGCACACTTAATATTATTTGCACCAGCTGCAATGCATGAAAACATCAGATGTTGTGATGTTTGAACTACTCCCCTCTGGACGGCACTACAGGCCACTGTGCGCCAAGACAACCAGGCACAAGGACAGTTTCTTCCCCCAGGCTGTCACTCTGATTAACACTTAACCCCAAAGGTATGACTGGTCAGTAACCCTCAGGGCAATAATTGTAAATATTCCTTGTATATATATAGATCCGTAAAATGCACCTAGACTGCGTTTACATACAGGTCTCTAAGTTCCTTATTTTTATTTTACCTTATTTCCTAATGCACATTCCTCTTGCTTGTTTGCACATTACTTTCTTTTCTTTCTGTTCTCTCAGCCTTATATTCTTTATTTGCCCATTGCTGCCTTACATGAGGACATGTACATGCACATTGAGAGCTGCTGTACCAGAGTCTAATTCCTCTTGTGTCCAACACACCTGGCCAATAAAGCTGATTCTGATTCTGATGTTTTATTTTACAAAAACATGTTGTAATCTAACTCACCAACAGAGGGTGCTACAGCATTGTGCATGAAAGGAAGACAATGATGTTTCATTACACTTCTCTGCTCTATTTGGTATGTAGGAGCAGACTTGATAGTGAAGCAGGCGTTTACTGAAAAAGGGGTGCGTTTGAGGGCTGGAACTTCTCTTGCATGGGCTGATGATCATATAATGTAAATCAGTAACTGCAGCGCAGTGGGGCACACAGACATACACACAGTCATGTCTGACTATAGCTCTGCACTCACTGACATAATGCCTTGTCTAACTCCATATCCTAACCTTAACCATCAAGAGTAAATGTCTAACCCCCAACAATGGCGTAAACCTAATTCTAACCTGAACCCTACGTCTTAACCCTCAGACAGTCCTCGACTGGCTAAAATGTTCCTACAACACCAAAATTTCCTTACAGCAGTGGCATTAAGAAATTGTCCCCACAATGCACACAGACACAAATATCTATTTGCCTTTATTTGTTATCTACTGTTCCTAAGAGAAGATAAGCATCAGTATAGACAGTTTAGCTGACACCAGCTCAGCCCTGGCCCAGCTTGTCTTGCCTAATTGGCCTCAAGACCTCTTGTTGGTGTCATCTATTGATCAGTCTCAGTGCAGATGCTGCTAAGTCATAGAAAGAGGGCAGAGAACCAGCCAGATATGCTGAAAGAAAGCATTGCCAAATCTGGGCATGATGTTTAAGCTTTGTTGCTCCCTTTAGAGCTGTGCAGCAAGCAAAGATGATGATGGGGTCTTCACCCTGAGGTGCAGGAGTCCAGATCCTCGCCACAAGCTGATTCACACACACAGATTGTCCTTTATTGTTACCAAGAGGTTGATGGCTCCAGCAAATGGTAGTTTCTGAATTCTGTGACCTCCACAAATCTATAGACACTGTCTGCTTTAACAATCCCACCAGAGGCAGCGAAATGAAAACTCCTCCATGCTCACAAGATCCACTTTTTGTTTGATACCTCTGCGGCACATATTAAGTGAAGAAAAAAGGCAACTATAAGATTGCCACTGAAAGCCCTTCTGGGGCAGGGATGAGTGAAATAGTATGCATGCTGATCTTGTATCTAACATCACAAACATCCTATACATGATTATTTTTATTCTATTCTTTCAACCTTGTGTCCTTTCATATTGAGATTCCAGGTCACATCATCTCATTCTCAACTATTACCATTTCAACTTGCCTTCATCTTCTATCCTTCTCAAGCAGTAGAGCCATTCCAGTGTAAATAGTGTTTATGCTTTTTTGCATCTTAATTCTCCTTCATTCTGCACAGCCATCCTTCAAATCTGAGAAAAACTCATAAGAGGAACATGTGTATGTTTATGAGGCCTATGAGGCCTATAAATTTACTATTCTCTACTGAGTGTGAGAGCTCAATTCCCATATGGCATTACATTTATGATGCATGACAAAGCTTACAGTTCTCCATCTCCTCTGCAGCACACTTTGAGTAACCAGAGCTGTCCAAAAGTCATTGCTTTGACAACAGGGATCATTATACATTTTTCTTTTTGTGCGGCTGCCTCTCTTCTTTATTCCTCTCCATGCCTCCATAAAATCTGTCTTTATCCCGTCATGTGAGAATATAGCCACCAGATGCACACCTCCTCTCTAGGTGGTGGAATGAATGTTCACTCTTGGACCTTTTCACCAACACACATACTTACATGCATGTGTGTGCACATTCATGCCAGCCCGTTGATTTTGCCTCCTGTTTTATTGTCAATATCAGTTGGCTCAGGGGTTGTAGAGGTTGACAGCTGTTGACAGGGGCTGGATTGTGGAGGTAAAGATGATGGCAGCTCTTACTGAGATAGAATAGCTGTATCTTGAGACCTCTTGGAGGGTGTTATTAGGCTGTTATGAAATCTGCTCTCTATCAGACCTTCACTCAAGAAAGGGGTAAGCTATAGCCAGATGCATTGCAAAGAGTTGACTCTCTCCCTTGCTCCTATAGCTCCCTCATATCTACCACTCTACTTCCTTCTCCTACACACAGTCACATTTCTCTTTAGTATTGTGCCTCCTTTACCTGTGTTTTGCAGTCAACCCAGCCTGCAGTCTCCTTGCATACATGCACAAAGGAATTATCTTATCATATAAGGAAGAGCACTAATCTTGTTTGTTATATTTCATGAACACCTCAAGGTATACAGCATACTGCATCATGATACCATGATACCATGCTGTCAGATTGCCTCAAAGCTCCAGGTATCTTGGCAGGATATTTGAACATGCACTGATCATTCCAGAGGACCCGCTGTAAAAATACTGTGGCACTATTAGAACAAACACACAAAACCTGAACATGCACACATGTACACAATGTAGCAAGAGTTCAGTCTACTCGTCTGTCTGCCACTTAAATCCAGGCTGAAATATTTCAATGTTCCATTGGATGTATTGCCATAAAACTTTGCATGCACATTCAGGATACCCAGAGGATGAATCCTAGTTATGTTAGAAATCTCTTTACTTTTCATCTACCACCACCATGAGCTTAACACTTGTGGTATTGAATGAAATGTTTCAGGAGCTATTTAACAATGAAATTTGGTGCTGATGCTTACATGCCCCTCAGGCTAAACTAGGCTTAATTTGAAGATCTCATTACTTTTCCTCATGTAGCATAATCTGACCAGAATGTTTATTTTGTCCAATCTGCAAAACTAATCAGATTCCCATCAACGTCAGCTGTACATTGTTTTCAGTGTTAATTAGAAAATGCTAGCAACAACATGCTAAACTAAGATGGTGAACATGATACTTGCTACTGAACATTGTACTTGCTAAACATCAGTGTGTTAGAATTGTATCTATGATCACATTAGCATGCTGATAGCATTTAACTCAAAGCTCCGCTGTGCCCAAGTAGGCCTACAGCCTCTCAGAGCTGCTAGCATAGCTTTAGTCCGTAATCCATCCATTTCCCTCCGCTTATCCGGGACCGGGTCGAAGGGGGCAGCAGTCTAAGCAAAGATGCCCAGACTTCCCTCTCTCCAGACACTTCCTCCAGCTCCTCCGGGGGAATG
>NW_018127884.1:2090342-2100824 GCF_001952655.1 Monopterus albus | reverse complement strand
ATAGACTTTCCCAGGGAGGCTGAGGAGTGTGATCCCCCTATAGTTGGAACACACCCTCTGGTCCCCCTTCTTAAGAAGAGGGACCACCACCCGGTCTGCCAGTCCAGAGGCACTTTAGTCTGTAAGCCATGATTTAATCTATAAAGAACCTCAGTTTATAAAACTCAGTGTAAAAATCCTCTCATACAAACAGGACTTGTAAAAAATACAAACAACCTCAAGAGGCACTGAGAGATGTTTTGTTGAGCCTAAATGTAAATGCAAAATTAATGTACAAACAAGAAAAGCAACAAAAGCTGAAATAAACGTTCTGTTCTTGTTGTTGATGATTTGTTACAATTGCAATGAAACATACACAAACAACATTCATGTGTGATTAGTTACTTGACTAAAATTGACTAGCTGGGGCCTGCAGTGACAATGACACATTCTGAAGTAAAATAGTGCTTGCAGTGTTATGGCCTCTGCAGTGCCTGCAATATTTAAAAAAAAACTAATAATTTTCATTTGCTGTGAAAAAGGCTGCCAGGATGAATTTTGTAAAGGATTCTACTAGAAAAAGTAAAATGGAACCTTTAATGTGTGTTGTTAGAGCAGTAAGGATCATTCACTAAATGATGTTTAAATGTTACCTCAAGTGACATGCATGAGTGCGGCAGGTATGTGATATTCTTTTGACAGGAGAAACTGGTTGTATCCACTCATCAAATTATAATTTTCACACCTACACTTACACGAGCACACACACACAACGAACAGGCACATGTATAAATATGCATGCAGAGATTTGTTGGTCATAGAGGCATCAAGCTGTATTAACAATGTCTTCTTATTCAATGCAAAGGTTATGTCTGCTTTCTTTTAACTGTTGCATCTATTGTAAAGCACTCAGATATCATATATGTTTACATGGTGCACACATATAGCAGCTATTCAAACATCAAGCCTGGAGAAAGGCAATAAGTGGACACAGATATCTGTGTGAATGTGAATCTGATTTGTGAGACAAGAATCATTTAAAGTGACTCTCAGAGCTCATTCTAAACCCCTTCTGTCAGCTGTGAGAGAACTCGCTCTAATCCATTGTCACTGGGTGGATTCATTTGCATAATTCCACTATTGTGTAGTTCCGGATCTCTTTCTGTCTCTTCCATCACACACAAAAAGTAGTAAAAAAAAAAAAAAAGACAACTCTCAAACCTCTTCTACTTGTTGCTTTGGAAACAGGGGTGGAAAAGCAAAGAGCAGTACAGTAGGGCAAGAATGAGAGAACTGGCAGAAGAGAAAGGACTCAGTAGTGCAAGGGTGTAGAAATGAAGAAAAGGTTGGGTATATGATGAGCTGGGAATGGTGAAAAGCAGGATGAATGAGTGGAGGACAAGGGAGAGAGAGGGAAGACAGATAAAGAGAAGAGAGAAAACTACTGTTCAGTGAATGGAATACAGAGCAATTTTCTGTTACTTAAAAAGTCATTTATCTATGTCGACAGTCTATTAGTCATGTATTCGAGTGTGACCTCCTTTGCACGCATGCACACACACACACACACACACACACACACACATGCACGCACACGTCCCTGTTCCTTATATCACACCCAAAGATGTTTACATGTGTGTCCCTGTTTGTGTGTTCTTGTGTGTCTGTGTGTATGATGACACTGCACAGCTTATCCTCCAGGGATGTGAGCAGCACGGAAGTGAGATACTGCTAAGTTGCACAGATAAGATCAATATGTAGTTAAAGGGTGGAACTGTGCCTTTCAGAATGAACACTATGTAATATTGCTTTAGCCTTATGCAGTGTTAAATGCAATATTGTTAAAAATGTAGTGTGGATAGCTTTCCTGTCAAGGAAAAACATTTTGGGACAATTGCCTACTGCTCAGTGATTTTCTTTTTATGATTTTTCTCATCAGGATGGATGCATGAAAGGTAAATTATAATGAGACTGTGTTCTCAAGAAAAATGACCAGTGCCACAAATAATATATTGTCAGTTTATATTCAAGTGGCAAAGCTCCATAGCAGCCTTAGTAATTTTTGTCCACTAGGAGCAAAGGAGGAAGTTGGATGATGTTATAATAAATCGACAAAATCCACATGGGCAGGAGGTTGTGGTAGATCGGTGTGTCAACAAAACGTTGGACTTTGGCAAGGGACAACACTGTTCATTTCCTGCTTTTGTTTTTTTCTTTTTATGCCAACAGTCAGTGCTGGTCCTTTTATGCCATTAAACAACTGCTTCCTAAACTTAGCCAGCTGTAACCATAGTGGTGTCAGATCAGAAAATGCCTTTAGTTTTACAGCTGTGATTTGTGACCAATTAGAAATAATGTTCAGAAAACATGTTGTTCTGGAGGGAAATTAAAAAGGAGGAGCTCCATATTAAATTATTATTTTTTGCATTGTTCACATATTGACATATATTCTTGATGGTGTATTACTTTATTACAGGTGATTTTAACAACTGTACACATATTTTATGCAATAAACATGTCTGGCAAATCTTGCCTGTGTGTATTTCCTCTGAGCTGAAAGGCCTGTTAAGCCAAATTCTGCAGCCCGTCCTCACTCAAGGCCCAAAGGTAATATTCCATTCATTGAGTCCCCAACTGTGGTAGCATTTGATGAGCCAAGACTAAAAAGCAGAATATTGGCTGATCTGTTCCACTGAGGATATAACAAGGCTAATCTGGTGGAGATAGGTTCGCCACCTCTTATGATTCTTCTGTGGAGAGAGTCTGAATGGCAGGCGTGATAAGAATGGTCAATGTATCAGTTTGCCTGTGTAAATTCCATTCACTTCAGTTGTATGGTGGTGAAAGACAAATATCTCAAATCTCAGACAAACACACCCAAAACAGTAATATATGTAAGGCTAACTCCATTAGAGGTAAGTGGGATCTAGTCTTTTTTATTTATTTATTCATTTATTAACTTGGGTGAAATGAACCTTTAAAATGGATTTAAATTCAGAGAAACTAACTAGGAAAAAGTACTGTATCCTTTGCCCTTAGCTGGGAGATAGCTCACTGTTAACCCTGCCAGGGTTGGTGTGTCCTCTGTCTCCACTACTGCCTGTTTCTCTTTCTCAGCTCTCCCACTGTCTTAGCAAGCAAAACAGCACGTCCTGCTGTAGTCACCATGCCATATTAAACCTAATCAGGTGTGTTAATGAGGTCATAAATAAAGTAATTCATGCATTATTTAGTGAATATTGCTCTCTCAACACAAAACCTGCAGTAATCCCACCAACAGATGTGATCTGTAATTGCGGACACAATATAACAACTAGCCTCGTGATCTAAAACAGTACTGTCAGTACTGTCTTTGCTAAGCTTCCAGCTTTGCTGAGACTGAGCCAGAGGTGTTTATTGATGTTTTTAGGGTAGAGTGTGTGTTGTTTTTGAAATGGTTTACTTTTCAAAGTTTTCCTGTTATCACCATCACTCTGTAATTACCATGTTAACACCTTTACAAAGTCTGATCCCAAAGCAATTACCATAGCTGAGTTGAATAATTGAACTAAATGTGCAACATCCGCCACAAAGCCTGAACATTGTGAGCTTTACATAGATAGTGTTTCTCATTTATTAGTGTGTTGAATATCATTACAGGGTATATAATATGTGTACATAGTGTATATAGTAGTTATGGTAGTCCCTAGGAAATACTTTCCAGATACTGTATATTAACAGAATGACAAAACAAACAAACAAAAAATACAAAACAAGAAGAGTGCAGAATGTGGCAAAGTTCTCCCAGATATGGAATAGAATAAATTCAGTCAGACATTTATATCAAACAAATGACCACTTACCACAAAAGCCACAAAAAGTTTAAAATAACCCAAGCAGCAATGAGTATTCTGCTGGGAGAACTAATCCACCATTAATGAACATATAAATGAACATTAAACCCTTATTAAATCAACAATCCCAGAGGGAGGGTGGTGAAGGGAGATGTGATGTGACACCAAATGGCATGGAGGCATCAGCAGAGTAATAGAGAGAAGTGTCAGGCTGTAAAAGCTGTGCTGTACAGCTGGATAAATATGACGGGATGTTACTAGTCAGCTTGGAGCCACACAGCTGGTGAATGAGGCAGTGATTGTGAAGCATGAACGAAGCAGCTGATGGCAATCAGCAAATGCAAGCTCCACTATGCTGCCTGAACTAGCACTAGGCTCCACTGGCTCTAAAGGGGGAGTTTGACAAACAGGCCGGACATTATGGATGATGTCTTATTTTAAGCTTTATGTTCATAATGAAACAGACAGACAGAACTATCATTTACCAAGACAGGTGGACATTAGTTTGATTATAATCAATAGTAGTCAGACAATTATCAGCCAACTCTGCAGCTCCCTTAGTTCTGCAGAGCATTTCAATGTTCACCTCATTTGGTGGTTTTGGTGTTTATGATGTGCAACTTTACTGTTTTGGTTCATTATCAACACTCTCATCATTGCTGTTACCAGCTGCAGCAGGCAGCTGTTTTTAGCAAAAAAAAGCTGTAAAATCCACTGCATTTTACCTGCCAGGAGGCTGACAAGGAAAGTTAACGACTAGCTTAAGTTGTTTAAGTTGGAAATTTGCAGTTAGTGAAGAACAGAACAGAGTTAAATGAAGAATTAATGTTGCACTTACATTCATCAGCTTCTCTGAAGCATAGCTCTAGAAAAATAATAATGTTGATCTGTACTTACTTGATGTGTACATATGCAATTGTTTGCCAACAAGTGTGCCATACTTGAAAGGTGATGTCAGTTATGTTTACAGCTTATTTCCACTGCCCACAAGTGTCCGATAAATAATCCATCACAGGTTTAAAAGTGCACGCCAATGCCACTCAGATAAGATACATTCAGAAAAACGTTAGCAATAACAGAACAATTACAAAAGTTATATGTGACATGTTGTCTCAGAAGATTTTACTACTGTTAATTTATCCAAAAATAAGATTATGACTTCCCCATTTTTCAGCATTGCTTCACATTTAAATACTAATCTTTGCAAGCTGTCTACTACGACAGCCTTGAAATGTTGGCCAATACTGGAACAAGATTGGGTTTCAGTGTGGGCCTTGCCTCGGGGAGATGGAGAGAAGCTAAACCAGAAAATCTATTTCTCATAATTATGAATAAAAATAAATGTCCATAATTCATTGGGCAGAGCTGCGAGACTCTGGAAAAAGGTCAGAGAATTTTCTGCAGAGATGCTGACTGAAACTATCAGTCAGGTGATTTTATATATTTCATACTGACTCTGTCTTATATAGGGTTCAACACATAAGGTAAACCATCTAGTCTTCATTGAGGGGAGCATGGTATAGTTCAATTTCTTGTCAGCTGCAAAAGAAAAATTCATGGTTCAAAACTGGAACCTTCAAAATATCATATTAACAATTCATCTGTAGCCGAATTTCCTTCCAGTGGTAGTCATGATCAGATTACTTTTTTTTCAATTACTTTTTTAATCTCATCTGGTTACATAATCCAAGGTTTGTATTCGGAGAGTCTGCAGCAAACAGCAGCAACCTATATGTTTATTCATAGGAGCTCTGAGCCAAACTGAATGGACCATCCATCATGGCGTGCCAGGTGGAAGTGACTTTCTTCCCCCTCTTTCTTTCCTCACGTTGTTCAACACCTCCGCCCCCACCGGAGAGCCAAGCGTGTTTACTGATGCTTGAATGCGGTAACCATGACGGAGCCCTGCACAAAACAAATGCTGTCCCCGCTCTGCTTGTCTCTGTCATGGATCACCAAGAGGAGTTCACTGTTATTACTTCCACTGTTACACTCAGTGATGGAACAGCAGACAGGGGGTTAGTTGTGATTGGTAGTTAAGACATATCATGTTAAGAACACCTGCTGGTTGATAATTGTCCCACAAAATTGATGTGATGTGCTATGCTCATGTACTGACACATATGCATCCAGTCGCTATTATGCAGACATCAACACACATGTAAGCACACCGCTATAGGCCAGTGTGTAGTTTAAAATGTCTTTGATGCTGCAGACACTACCCACTGTTCGCCATATTACTCCGTACACATCAAACAGGTTGTTGGTAGAAAAATGACGACATGACTGTGGTTCGCTACTCAGCTCATCCTGACCTTGGCTTTTAATTCTCTGCCACAGTTTCTTCTTTTGCAATTTTTCCAACATGTTGTAGATTTCCATCTAAATATTAACAAAAATGACTCAGATTTCAAGAAAATTACCAAAAGAAAATGCTAATTATTGTATGTTTCCATCTGCTACCATTATGCAAATTAAAGGAGCTGGTTCATCAAGACAAATGGCTGGTGGTGCCATTACATCATTACAGAAGAGGGTGCATGAGATACAGTCAAATTTCAAACAGTGAAAATGTTTTTGTTTGTTTCATGTAATAGTTTGAGGAATTCTAGTCTCCTCTTTGCTCCTACGGATGTTCTGGTCTGCTACTATTTCAGAAGATGTTTAAGTCACATGTGCCATATACATCATGCTTAATTAGTTAAGGTCTGTTTCTGTTGTAAGGTGTGTTCTGTTTCTTTTAAACAGTGCACCAACCTCCATGTGTCTTAGCCCTATTTTTTGATTTGATTTGATTTGATTTGATTTATTTATTCTTTCAAGCATGTAAAGACAGTTGATATGTCAACACACATAATTTTACACATATCCAACAAATGCTAATCCAATATCAATTTGCTTATACCTAGTACATGCTTGAATGGAGTAGGAAGAAGTCAGACTTATCCAGTCCTACCCCATGACATCATCTTACCATCATTGGTTTGCAAGCAGTATCTCTACATAGATAATTCTCTTCTACACCACACAAGTAATATACTAAAGAATTATAACAGAGTGTTAACATTCATACACCACACCCACAATGTTCCATCTAATTAATCATTAAGCCTGTTCTTGCATATATCTTGATTGACACATACCTTTATATTTATGTTTAAACTCATCAATTCTATTACTATTTTTTATGTCCACACTTAAATTATTCCATAGTTTTACCCCACTTATGGAAATACAAAATCTTTTTTTGGTTGTATGTATAGCATGAATTTTTAAATTTAACTGACCCCTTAAATTATATCCCCCTTCCCTTTCATTAAATAGTTTTTGAATTCCACCAGGTAATAAATTGTTCCTGGCGTTATACATAAACACAGCAGTCTTATATCCCATTTTTCCACTCAGGTTTATTTTTTATGCATGAACTGTAATTGCCCTTCTTCTTCTTCTTGGCTTTCCTCTCTTTACACTCTTACATTTGTGTTCTTCACCCTTCCTCACCAAACTGGCTCTCTATAAATTTTCGCATCAACCTGTTTCTGGCCTCTCCATGTCTGTCTTTATTATTCTTGTAAACTGCTGTGCCCTGCCATTCTATTTCTGAGTCTCCTGGAGCTTGTCGCAGCATACCACCCAGATGACCATCCAGACAGTGTCAGCATGTGTCACAGTTCACAGATGATAATGACCCTACCCAGCTGCTCTATAAGCAGGGACACTCTGGCCTCCTATAACCTATGATCCAGCATGTGTGTGCCCATGCATGTCTATTTCAATGTATGTGTAAATGTGTTTGTACAAATCTTTGATGCACAGAAGAGGAAGCAGGCAAAAAGCAACGCATCCCCTCCTATGCTGAGTTGCTTTACGTGTGCAAATGCATCTATTTGGGCACTGATTTTACCACACTGGAGATTTATATGGCAATGTCTGTGCATGAGCCTATTGGTATGGATAGCATGGTCTGATCCCAGGTGTGATTGGCGCTCACCACCTCCCAACAGCACCCTCCCATCCAATAATTCCACTGCTACCTCCAAAACCCCTCTAACCTTTCTCCTGCACACCCATCTGTCAATCATGTTCATTGTAGCATAGCAATATAGGGACACTTGCTTCAGTGTTAATTGAACCCTCTCCGTTTACATTGGAATAAATCAACATCCCTTATCTGTTATTCCTGAGGTAACCCTTCGCAGAGCTATTATTAATCACTCCACACAGCTCAGGGAATATCTACTGGCTGATAAAACATTTAAAAAACAAGGGCTGAGCCAGACATAGTTACTGATATATTGGCTAAAATGTAAATATATTTATTAGTTTAAATTTTAAATGTATCATGTCTCTTTGTTTATCAGATGCTTCAGTAGAATGAACTACCTTTAAAGTGGAATGAAAGACATTTTCTATAAAACACATTTTCCCATACTTAAAGGTCACACCTACTTAAGGCATAGCTGTAGGTGGTACATAATGCATCTTAACACAAATTACAGAACCAAAATTTGTTTTAACAGTATTAAGAAATATAACAGATGGTCAGTGAGCGGCTCAGAGTATGTGTATATCAAACTGCAAAAGAAAATGTTTTACAGTCTTAAAATCCCAGGATGCTTATGGAATCAGTCTCATTATGACTTAGTTAAAAGCCTGTTCTTTTGTTCATCATGTTGAACATGTCATTTGTCGCCTGAAGGGCATGGACAGATTTTGAGATCCTGGGTCGCTGGGCACCCCCACCCTCTTGCTCAGGAGCAATACCCCCGAGACTAAAAGAGAGTTTGTGTCTCTTTTTAGTCATTATGCATCTTGGTGGTTGTTTTCCGGCTATATTTTGTTGTGTCGTGTCTCTGTGAACATGCTGGTGTTTTGATCATTTTGTGCCTATATTTAGTTGTAGCCACTTGTTTTAAAACACTTTTCTTGTAATTTTTCATTTAAGATATTTTGATTCTCTATTTATTTGCTGTGTCTTTGTGGTTATTTTTGTCTGTTTCACTTATTTTGTTCATGAGGTTGTCTTGCATGTCCCTGTGCTCATTTCCCTTCTGTTTGTGGCTATTTTGCATTCATTTTTACTTATTTTGTGTCAGTTTTGCTGTTGAATGACTTTCCAATAAAAAGTGTTAAATCACTTCATACAGAGGCTCTGATCCATGCCACCACAATCCCTTGGGCCACTGGGCCTCTGACCTGTACCCCTGTTCAGTATACCATCCATACTGAAGGACATCAGTGTGCTTTAAATGGTGTGCTTGTTGGATCATTTAACAGCATCCGAAACGCCCTTTCAACAATGTTGGGGAATAGGGAAAACTGTGTTTGACATTTTTTGAGACTTTCTAACACTAATAATACAAAAAGCACAGCCACTTAACATAGTTAGCAATTAGCCATCTGTGTGGAGGTGAGAAAGTATGGACAAGCAGATACATCCAGAAGGAAGTTATGACATCTGACTTTCAGCTCTGCCTTCGAGTACAGTCATTCAAAACAGATATTAACAGTTTCCTTTGAAAGTGGGGACAAAGTCTGTTTGGAAGCTCCTAATAGTACTTCGTGCATCAGTTTGTAAAATGCCATTAAAATCAATTTTGCTCAAATCACTTTTTGATTGAATGTCTACTATATCTTCTCTCATGTTCTTGATATAGCTTATGCTTATCAAATTACTCCTGACATCTTTATTTCTACCCCTATCAAATATTTAACCATATAAATTTTGAACAGGGGTCTTGCAAATTGATTCTTTGCTTGATAAACGATGTTCCTTCTGTCAACTGAATTACTTCAAGGTTCACTTTGAGCTTCACCTGGTTCTGCAGGGGAAATTATTTTGAGTGATCCACATGACCAAAGAAATGTGTTGATGTCCAAATGGTGCATTGTTTGGGTTTAAAGATGAGGTTTATAGTGATGCATTGCACAATCTTGCACCATGTGTTTTGCCTGAAGTAGGACTGAAAATGGCTGGAAAATAGTGTTACAAAGGATCTGCTCTGCGTGATTGTCATGTGAAACATCTCTCTGTTTCAGTCCATGCTCTATAAACAAAATGATGGTACAACAGAGCAATGTTGGTGACAAAATGTAATGCCTGTAATTGTCCTGAGCAGTTTATTTTCTGTAGAGCCAGGATGGAGTTAATATTTCCTGCTCTGTCCCTCCGTCAGTCAATTCATCTAGAGAAGGTTAAGTTCTCTTCTCATAGGCTGCCATTTCCACCTTGCAGGACGACGTCAGATAAATCAAATCAAATCAAATCAAATTTTATTTGTATAGTGCCAAATCACAACAAAAGTCATCTCAGGACATTTTACAAAGTAAGGTCTAGACCTTACTGTTATCAATATTATTACATAGGGAAAACCCAACAAATCCCTCTTGATCAAGCACTTGGCGACAGTGGGGAGGAAAAACTCCCTTTAACGGAAGAAACCTCCGACAGACCCCGGCTCTTGGTGGGCGGCCTTCTGCCTCGACCGGTTGGGGTGAGTGGATAGAGGAGAGACAAAAGAAAAAAAGCAACAAGACACAACAAACAATCAAACACTGATCAGGTCGATGTGGCTGGTGACTGCTCGTCAGAGACGTAGAGCTCCAGGGCCAGGGCAACCTGCAGAAAGGTACAGGGAGAGAGAGAGGACACACTACGGGAGAGAGGAGA
>NW_018127884.1:2061920-2086519 GCF_001952655.1 Monopterus albus | reverse complement strand
CCAGCCACCTGTCTGAGATCCCGGCTGCTCGGGAAGCGGTGGGGGGCGGCTATCTTGGGCTAAGCTACTTCTAGGAGGCTCCACACCGGCTACAGCTAGCTGGCCTATTCGCCATGGTGTAGAGCCGCGCTTCTAAGTCTATGAGCCTCGCCTCCAATGCTGCTAGCATCTGACATTTGTTACAAGTACCATTATCGCTAAAGGAGGCAGAGGAATAACTGAACATGCGACACTCCGAGCAAGAGAAAGGAGGAGAGGAAGAGGGGGAAGCATTGCTCTCGATTAAGCTACTAGCTTAGCTAGCTTCTAAACTAGCCGACCTAAAGTAGCAAGTTAAATTTGGTAGTTAGCAAGAACTTCTGCAAAACAAGTGCTTTAAGTGGTGCAAGCGTATGTTGTCACTCAAAAATTCAGATGAACCTAGAAAATAGTGAGTTTAATTCCTAAACAATCTGGAAGCAAGCACAACACAGTGCAAATACAGAAAACAGGAAATGAGTATGGCTTACCGCAGGAAACAGCAGTCCGTCAAAGAGAGATCAGACTGCAATCAATTAGCTGTCTGTGTCATTACAGGATTAACACTACCTACATCGTGGTCACACACAACTAGAAGCTTACCCAGTAATGGGCAGGCACTGTAATAGAGCAAGTGACTGCATGCCCCCTGGGGAAGATTAGTGGTCCATGTCCCATACGAAGTACAAGACCTGGGAATAACGAAATGGCATGTAACAGAAATAGAGTTCACTGGAAACACAATGTAACTGTAATTCAACCATTTTTAGATACTTGTTGGATTACTTACATACATGACAGGACTGGAAAATGAACTCAGGTTAAGAGACAAAGAATACAAATCACACACACATATGCAGATAAACAGACTTTCACAATAATATCTATATGGCATGTTCAAGGTATTCCATAGGGGATGGTGTTTGCCCTGCTCATTCAGTTTGAATAGGCCTCATTCCTCTCAATAGTTCCTCATTATTCAGCTTTCCAGTGTTTGAGTTTGATGGATTTTTCATAAAACATGCATGACCCTCATGAATTTTTTTGAGAGAATACCCAATAAATTGTTTTAGATGGCGTATTACAATATTACTGGCCTGGCATATTAAATTATTTGCAGTCCTGTAAATCACAACGGCAGTTTGAAAATAACTAAGCAAAGGCATCATGGTGACAATTCTCTGCTCTCCCCACAACATAACAATCTCTGTCACAGTTATTTTTAATCATGAAAAATTTCATCATCACTCACATTCTATTAGGTTTTTAATGAGATACAAATAGAATCTAAGGAGATGAATCTGGAGGAATCTGCAAGGTAGGAAATGGAGTTTCATGACTACAATCAGGTTAACACTGATTAATGTTATTTGGTTATAAAGATATGACAGTAAACTTTTTAACTTTCAGCTGTCTTTTCCCAAAATACATGATACATTTTAGTGTAACAGTTGAGTGTAATAAGAATAAAATTGTTCAATAAAAATGATATTAAAAGGGGATTAAGTCTAGGGATGAAATCATATTTTTACATAAAATTGCATTTTGAAAGATGCCAAACAAACAATGAGTTATTGAATTCATAGTGTGAACTGACCAAAAAAATCAAGAACATAAAAAAACACTATTGATCTTTGCAAATGGGTATATAGCTGGTCATGCCTTTGAATTGTGTGACCCTTTATCACCTTCCCTGCGTCCCATGGGTGAAGTGAAAAGACAGGAGGGGGAGGAAAAGAGGAGGTGGAGGGGACAGAGGAGAAGGAAAACAGAAAAGATGCTCACCCTGCTGCTTCCAACCTTCAGGTCCCTAAGGGACGTGACTCAAACTTCAAGAATAAAGTTGAAGGACTTGAGCAGCAGAGCGGCCATTGGGATTTTTAGCAACAGGCTTCCATCCACCCATTATCTAGACCACTTATCCTGAAGGGTGAGGGGATCCCAACTAGCAACAGACTTAAGTGCGAATTTATAAGTGGCTACCTGATTCAGGTTCTCAGGCAGCACTTCACCACATTGCCTCAGATTTGTCTTCATCTGTTGTTGAATTTATGGTTGAGGACCACATTTCCCGCTAAAAAAATTTGTACCTGTCATTAGCTTTGGTTAGCTTAAAGCCTTTTTTTCAGAATATTTTCTCGCAACATTCAGTACAAATTTTTAATGTTGACAAGGAGGAGGTCTTTTGATGTGAACAGTGAATAAAAACTGTTGTGGTTGTATAGTATAGCCATACAGGTTGATTGTATAGAAGACTATTTTGAAAGGCTGTCAGCTTTGAATGTTCACAGACCCACAGTTTGCATGCCATTTGTCTAGCTCAGATCTGGAAATCATGTTATTTTTATGACTGAAAGCATATGGTCAAGTATCGTTCTGCACTCAGGTTCCAACATCAGATTTATTTGAATCACTATTTCATTTGATTTGAGCTCATTTATTCATATTAAGATTCAAGCATTGCAGTGACTATGGCTCCTGCAAGCATAGACATGAAAAGAGTCATAGATGAAGGGAACGGAGCGATGGAAGGAGTTGTGTTCATTCCCTTCCTACCTGCACCCGCTGCGTTTGATCCAAACCCCATGCTTTTGAAGTGTGTATGCCTTTGTGCAGGGCCAAATAAGGCTGTGGGAGAAAACCTTGCAAGCAAGCGATGTCATCATTTACACACAAGGAGACACATGCGCACAAATGCACACACATGCACATTCATGTGCATGTTCTTCCATACAAAGTCACACCCTCACAAATGGAAAATATTTCTGCCACCCACAGATACATGACTTCAAAATTTTACCTCATAACCTTTCCTTTTCTGGCTGTGGACTATCTCAAGTGACAAAGCAAATATTCATATTATCAGATTTCATTTTTCAAGCTGGGAAATATGCTGTAGAAAAAAGTCCCAAATTATACTGCTCATGTACAAATAATATGACTGTGCTACACAATGATTTCATAAAGCAGCTATAATTAATACTGTGCACAACCTACTCAGCATCAAACAGCAGACAGACACAGTTTGAGACACATTGATGAGCATAATGGAGCATTTAGCAGCTTTAGCAGGAGGAGTGAGTGTCTTGCTTACAGTCATCAGGTGTCCAGTAACAGCTCCAAATGACTGATAATGTTGCTTCATGACTGTTGAATGAGTAAAAAGACAACTATCTGCAAACAAGTTCACGCGATCAACTTTTTAAAGTTATAATATGTCTAATATGTCAGTTTTTTTGGTTCACATTGCATTTCTGCTGCAATTTTGGCTAAGTTGTCATGTTCTCCTTCTCTTCCACCTACAGTGGTGTGAAAAAGTGTTTGCCCCCTTACTGATTTCTTATCTTTTTGCATGTTTGTCACACTGTAATGTTTCAGATCGTCAAACAAATTTATATATTAGTCAAAGATAACACAAGTAAACACATCATGCAGTTTTTAAATGAAGGTTTTTATTATTAAGGGAAAACAAAATCCAAAACTATAGAGCCCTGTGTGAACAAGTGTTTGCCCCCCTGTCAAAACACTGGTTTATCGCACCTGAGTTCAATTTCTCTTGCCACACCTGTTCGCAATCAAGAAATCACTTAAATAGGACCTGCCTGACAAAGTGAAGTAGACCAAAAGATCCTCAAAAGCTAGACATCATGCCGAGATCCAAAGAAATTCAAAAACAAATGAGAAAGAGAATAATGGAGCTCTATCAGTCCGGAAAAGGTTATAAAGCCATTTCTAAAGCTTGGGGACTGCAGTTCAGGATATTTTGGTACACAGCAGAATTCATGGTTCCACTTATCACAGCATGTCTTCCAGGGCCTGAAGCAGCAAAACAGCCCCAGACCATCCCATTACCACCACCATATTTTACTGTTGGTATGATGTTCTTTTTCTGAAATGCGGTGTTACTTTTACGCCACACATAATGGGACACACACCTTCCAAAAAGTTCAACTTTTGTCTCGTCTGTCCACAGAGTATTATCCCAAAAGTCTTGGGGATCATCAAGATGTTTTCTGGCAAAACTGAGACGAGCCTTTATGTTCTTTTTGCTCAGCAGTGGTTTTTGTCTTGGAACTCTGCCATGCAAACCATTTTTGCCCAGTCTCTTTCTTATGGTGGAGTCATGAACACTCACCTTAACTGAGGCAAGTGAGGCCTGCAGTTCTTTGGATGTTGTTGTGGGGTCTTTTGTGACCTCTTGGATGAGTTGTCGCTGTGCTCTTGGGGTAATTTTGGTCGGCCGGCCACTCCTGGGAAGGTTCTCCACTGTTCCATGTTTTCGCCATTTGTGGATAATGGCTCTCACTGTGGTTCGCTGCAGTCCCCAAGCTTTAGAAATGGCTTTATAACCTTTTCCGGACTGATAGAGCTCCATTATTCTCTTTCTCATTTGTTTTTGAATTTCTTTGGATCTCGGCATGATGTCTAGCTTTTGAGGATCTTTTGGTCTACTTCACTTTGTCAGGCAGGTCCTATTTAAGTGATTTCTTGATTGCGAACAGGTGTGGCAAGAGAAATTGAACTCAGGTGCGATAAACCAGTGTTTTGACAGGGGGGCAAACACTTGTTCACACAGGGCTATATAGTTTTGGATTTTGTTTTCCCTTAATAATAAAAACCTTCATTTAAAAACTGCATGATGTGTTTACTTGTGTTATCTTTGACTAATATATAAATTTGTTTGACGATCTGAAACATTACAGTGTGACAAACATGCAAAAAGATAAGAAATCAGTAAGGGGGCAAACACTTTTTCACACCACTGTACTTAAAGGTCCACTGTCAAAGTAGTTTGACCACTGGTCAGGTTTTATTGTCCATAAGTAGTAATTTAGTGAAGTAATGTTTTGTCGCATTGCCATTTATAGTCTTATAAAAGCATGATAGCTGATATCATGAGCACTCTCCCATTGTTGACAGCTTTCTGTGGTTTCATTGGTTTGCAGGGGCGCCTCCATAATGTTTCATATTTTTTCCCACAGATTGTACCACTCACATCGCAGTGACATGAAGTGACTGCTTCTTTTTGATACTTTCAGGGTGTGCCAACTTATTTTGCTTCCCTTTTCAATGTTGACATGATTACCTGAGTAGCAGAGCAATAACGTGTTTAACATATTTGACACACAAACTAGCTCTTGTAATTCAGAGGGGCTGCTGTTCTACTAATGAAAAAAAAAATTAAACAAGAGGAAAAGAGAAGAGAATTGACTATGACCACACAACACAAATACAGCAACTGTTTTGTGGTGAAGAAAATGAAAATGTTTTTTGATTAAAAAAACAACAATAGCTTTAACAATAGCTGATGTCTTTGTATTCTGTAAGAAAACTGCCTACAATAGCTGATGTCTTTGTATTCTGTATTCTGTAGGTGTTTCAGTAATTATGTTTTCTCACAGCTTTAGGTTGTTGTAATGGAAAGTGTTTTATAAAGTGTCTGTTTAATAATAAACTACTTTATACAGACTGATCTTTGCTATAAATTAAAACACAAATATACTTGGTGAGTTAGAAAGAAATTTAAACGATTTAAGGGGTTTTTATTCTCCCCGTGTCTTGTCTGTGACCAGATGTTACTAAATAAATCAATATGAAGCCGGCTGAATTCCAATCAGCGGATTTAAATTTGACAAAATAAGATGCTATTTGTTCTACAGGCTGCATAAAGTCTCACTCATACAAAGTAACTGACAAAAATGACACCAAGATAATTACATTGTAATTTCTCATAACACTGGCGGATAAATTCGGACACTTGTGGTTTTGATCTAAAGCTCCTATTGATCTGTGTTAAAAATGGACTATGTAAAGGTTTTACATGTGTTTTATGTAAACAAACACATACACATATACATACATATATGTGTATATACATTCATTGTATGTAACATGAGAACATTTGACTGTAAAAGAATCTCTGTGAAAAGCTTATTGTTGTGCAGTTAACTGTCAGATGACTATAGGAAAAACAACAAGGGAGAAGATGAGCTACAATGAAGAAGAAGGAAACAGGAGTAGTGGATGAGCTGTCCATCACACTCTGGGTTCTTAGGATTTAATATTTCTCTCTCTCTTGACCACATCTAAACCTCCTCCTCATCTGCTGTCAGTGAATGCCAGCTAGATGTCACTTTCACTGTCATGACAGAGGAACTGAAGGTCAAATCACTAACAGTGAAGTCACTTTAATGGGACTGAACATAAACACTTGATAGTCTTAAAATTGGTGTTTTTAGGGAGTCGATCAAATTTACCAGTTTCCGCAGCTCTTACTATAGACCCCCTTTTATTTATTATGTAGAACATAGCTTAAATATAGGATACGCTTTTAAATGCTAACATGTTTTACTGCTTGAAACCTGCACAAAAAAGGGAGACAGCCAGGGTGAATGGTCACAGTACAAAGCATGGTGCACTGACACTGGCGGTCAGGGGCTTTGGTTTAAGTTAGGGAAAAATGATGGTTTTGGTTACATGTTAATTCTTTGAATATAGAAAGATAACATAAACAATATTAATTGTTCTTGAGGTGGTAAGAGTGATGTTGCACTGGAAGAATGGATAATAGAGGAAAAACAATAGTTTCATTTTCACCCCACTTTGGTTTTTTATTTTAATGCAAAGGATGCCAACTAAGTCAGTATCATAAAAGGATCCTTGCTGAGTGAGAATATTACATAACAAGAATCCTACCCATCAACAAATTTTTATTCCACCAGACATATTTTAAATCACCGTGATGTACTGATCTCTGAGTTGGACCTATTATGACCAATGATAAAAAACAAAAACAAAATCATAATAGATTTTTGATTTACACTAGAAGCTCAGTGAGGAAAAGCAATGTATCTGACATGGCAAAGAAATCTGTATTCTCCTGGCTGAACGTGTGTACTCATGTCTGTATATGGCTGTGTGTACAAACTAGTTTAATACCATCACTGTGAGGATATTTTGGCTAATCTTCACAACTTCAAGAGACTTTCTGGGGGTAAAAGGTGGAATAAGCTTCAGCCATTTAGTTCTGATAATTAAGGTTAGCTTACAGGACTATGCATTATGTCAATGACTATCCTCACAGTTATTGAAAGGCTAATGTGTGTGTACCTGTATTACTCATGTTATGGGGAAATAAATCTGTTTACACAGCAACACTTTGGAGACTCTAATTCCTTTTGGGGACAAAAAGCAGGTTCCCAAAATGTAAATGTATGTATGTCCTGTTTTTGATTTGGAGTGGGTGAGTGTGTTTGTCTGTAAGGTCACACTTTGTGAGATATCAGAAAAGCAATATTCCTTCAAGTTGAGCGGTATATGTTGGAGAGAAAAAGACCACAGCAGGTAGAAGAAGACTGTGAGATATGGCACTGATAGTCATCTGTTGTTCACTTGGTATTGCTGCTGGCCTGTGTGTGTGTATTTTGTTTTTTGCAGTACATTGTGTCCACACTGTAGTAGTGGCATCTAGGCTAGTTATGATCTGAATGCCTCTTAAGCATTTAACTGACAGTCTTTAATATGCCAAAGCACACTAAATGAATATGAGACCATTTGCATTAACTACTTTTGTCATTATCATCAGCTAAATTTAATTTGATGATGAACTGTATAATGAATCACTTAATTTGTGTGATGTACAATCACTGCAAATTACAATATCATTACACTGTCTCTGTAAAAACACCCCCCCCCCCCCTTTTTTTAAATTTAGCCTTTATCTAACCAGAGAAATCCCACTGAGGTTTACAACCTCTTTTTTTCAAGGAAGCCCTGTCATAATCCCTCAGCAGAAAAGAACATTGAAATCAGACATTTTTGTAAGAGCCCAAATTATTTTTAGCGTCATCATTCTAAATATATGGAAAAAACAAACAAACATATTTTTCTTTATGTGTAGCAAACCATTGCCTGTGCAATCACCAGATCTCAACCCAGTTGTTATTAGACAGAGTCTACCACCATCATCAAAACACCAAATGAGGGAATATCTTTTGGCCTCCAGTAGAGTCCAGAGACTTGTTGCATAAATTCCAAGGTGCACTGAAGCTGTTCTGGTGACAAGTGGCAGCCCAACACCTAACACATACACTTTATGTTTGGTTTTCTTTTATTTGTCACAACATAAACAGCCCTGCATGAAAAACACAACTCACCATAAGCAGAGTAGGGGTCTTGCATAAAAGTTGGCTAGTTCTGTGTTGTTCACATACATGCAATTGTATGCTTAAGGATGATACACCTGGAGACATAATCAAGCACTGAAATGTTTAGCAGCAACTATCGAAAGTAGGTGCTCAGAGGTAAACTCAATGGAGAAGAAAAATAAACTAGTAGATTTTGTTTGTTTGTGAGGGTGAAAAAAGCAGGAAGCAAATCATTCTGAACAGGCAAGATGCAGGCCAGCTAAAGGCAGAGGGGGATTGACAAATGAAAGTAGATTTAGGAAATCAGCTCATAGCTCCTCAGGAGATTGTCAGTACCAACCTAAGACTAGACCTTGTGTTATGGTCAGAAGCACAGTTCCCTGGGAGAATGCAGTAGATACAGCTTATGAGAGTTAAAACTGAAATACACAGAACTAGCCATGGAGGCAGAGGAGCGTGGCTGTGAAGTTAAAGTCCACACAGTGGATGCTGGCTGTAGGGGATTTGTAGCAAAGTCAGCTGTCTCTCTGCTAGGTGAGTCAGATTTAAAGGGGCGGAGCCTAAGACAGGTAATTGGGAACTTAGTTGGTAGTGCAGCAAGGTGCAAAAGAAAGGTGGGGAATTGGGTAAAGACAGGTAAGTGCTTTGACTAAATTTGTAAACTGCAACATATCTGTGGATTATAGCTGCTAAGATTAGGTAAACTGACATAGAAGGGATAGGCTTAACAAAATGTTTGATGCATGCAGCAGACTTGAGGCCTACTTCCTGGTGCTAGCATGAGCAAGCTAACATATATTAGAAGTCAGATTTTTTTTTTTTGGAGTGATTAGCAACAAGGTGATTTCTGATGCAGTACAAAAAGAAGCAGAAGATATTTGGTTGGGTTGGCTGAAACATTTGTTGAGTTATCTAAAATGTTTGCTAATGTTAGTGCTTGCTATTGCTTAGTTGAAATGTTTGGCTAGGATAGCATTCCAAATGTTTGCTATGGTTCACTTATTATTTTGGTAACAGCCCAAATTATTAAGAGAGTACATGTTAATGAAGGAGTGTGTTGGGTCTGGGATGTTTGGACACACTGTTGAGCCTTCTCTGTGTCTTGGGCCCAGCTCAATGAAACATCAGTTATTGAGAGGGTGCCCACCTGATGACCCTATATACTTGTCTTCACTCTTACACCCTCACAGAATTTATATTGGTGGTGCTGATAATATTGTTTTTGATTCAATGGGGTCGTTACTGGTGTAGGCTTCTGCTGGTTGACAGTCTTGGTAGAATAGTGATTTGGTTGGACAACTGAGCCAGCCTGGCTGTCAGACGTGATGGCCTAGCAAGCCACGTGGGCCAGCCTCTGTACAACCTGAGCAAATACAATGCAGATATTATATCTGCTCTTTGTCTGGGTAAGGATAGGATTCATGGATTCTTTGTATTAAGATTTGAGTGGAAGGGATTTCTCATATACATGGTGTCCAACATCATTATATGTGTGGGTTAGGTTCAAAATGGTGTTGCGTTTCATGGGGCTGATATCCCACCTCTCTGAGGCCAGACAATGGTTAAACATCCATTTAACTTGAATACTAAGCTTTTGTCATCCATTCTTTGGCACATTTAATTGTGTGTGTGCAAAAGACACTGGGCTGATATTCTCACATTGCCTCTTTAAAGAAACATTTCAGTAGTCTGAAATGTAAGTCAGAATTTATGAAATGTAGCTCTGGGAGGGAAAAAAAAAGTTTATCTGGGAATTACATGTGAAGGGCATTTGTGTCTTTGACTGTACATTGTTCACCCAGTGCTCAACATGGTTACATTGCTATTTGTGGAGATGACAGTTTAAAAAAAAAATCCTCAGAAGCAGTGATTAAACATAATTGAAGTCAGATTTCATCACAATACCTGTTATAACTTGCAGGGATCACTGTGACTTAAAAGATAACATGTTGTAGAGCTGAACTAACACAACTTGTAGAGACTACACTTTATCTTGAAAATGAGACCCCTGAGCTACTCGCCTGGCTTGCTCAGTGATGTCAGTCAAACTGTTATGCCCATGAGTGCCAACTGAGCATTCAGTACTTTACTGAAAAGTTGCTTTGAATGCAAATGTCTAAGTTGATTCCCCCCCCCGAATGGATGGTTACATTCACCACCTGAAGAATAAAGTTATTTTCAGCTTGTGCATCGTTTTCCTAATCTTTGCCATCATAACAATCAAAATGTACTTGTTTTGCTTTTCCCTAACTTTAACATTTGGTTGTTTTGTTATATGTATACTGTATGTAAAGACTTTTTAGCTGAAATTTGATCAAACAGATTTTAAGGTGGAGTGGTGTAGTCAGACCTCTGTGACCCAGAACGGCTGGGTTTGCAAGATTTTTTTTTTTTTTTTTTTTCCCATCTATCAAATCGGAGAAGGTCAGAGTCAGGGTTGGGAGCTCACAACTGTCAGTCAATACATGAACACACTTCTAGTCTACTACTACTCTCACACTGAGGCTTCAAGTTAGTATTAGCTGCTGGAAGACATCTCACTATGGTGGGCTCACAAACTATCAAGCTCCCAATTAATGTGTTAACTGAGTCAGCAAACATGAAGAAGATGTAGGCGAAGGGCTGGATGGAGCGTACCAGAGCTGGGAGAGAATGGCTGACAGTAGCGTTGGGCTGTGAACATGTTTGCCATAGCGGTCAAGCTGTAACTCTACATCATCTGTGTTCATTATGTGATGCATAAAGGCCCCAAAGGGATTTTTCATATACACAGTCACTGGAAAATGAGCAATAATATAAGGGGGTGTTTTATAATAAGATGATTTTTTTTGTTTGTTTGTTTTAGATATTTGGAAAGAGTTACTAGTTTTACTGGGACAGAATTATTGTTGAAAAGGTTGCATCTTAATATTTTCGTATTGCTGTTCATTTACCTCTTTTATACAACCAGATGATTACTGGTCCAGTTGTTTCACCACTGGTGCTGCAGCCGCACTGTTTCGTATTGGTTGACACCTTTTACATCTACAGTATGCACCCCTATTTTATACAAAACTGGCCATTCTTTTACTGTTGTTTTCAAATGTTGTTTGAGCCTTATTGTCAGCTGTACCTTTTTGAAATTTTCTGCTGCTGCTTAGCAACAGGCACACACCTGCTGCTTCCTTCAGCTTTCCAACTGATGAGCCGATGCTTTTTACAGCTCAAATACAGCAGGCCTTCCCACACAACCTAAATGCCAGCTTTGGTAGCTCTTTTATGCTGATTAAAAAAAAAAAAAACATTTACCCACAGTAAAAATAAAATAAAAAATTCATTTGCAGCAGTTGTGAGTTTAGCATGAAAAGCAGAAAATTATATTTTTGCCAGGTGAACTAAAATAGGTGAATTTCATACTAAGATTAATTATCTTGCTTGGAAATAGCTGGTCTTTAGAAAGATAAAACCTTGTTACTGTATATATACAGGTTTTAGTAACAGCAACTCCTATAATTAAAGCTATTCCCTTTTTAATGAATACCAGTCACTTTTGCAGAATTATAAAGATAATTCTGGTCTACCATTTGAACTGGGATGAACTTTTCTCCATGTGTTTTAACTGTGTTGGCACCACCATGAACAAAACAGTGACAGAGAGGGGGCTTCAAAGAGTAGGATGTCTCTCTAAAGCAACAGTTAGAGCCTCAGAAGCAACAACAAACAAGGACACTAATGGCCGTCAGCCACAGTGTCTTTTGGTGTGATGTGAACGTGTGATCGTCACTCTGAGCAAAATGAAGGTTGTGATGTTGGATAACTTCAAAAAGGGTTCATCAGAGAGCAGCAACAACAAACCTATTTGTTTGACAGTCACTGGGCAGGTTTGGCCACAAAACAAGACATTCTGGAATTTAACATCGCTGACACTAAAGGGTGTTTGGATAATTGAAAGCAATTACACATTCTGTTCATTTAAAAATTGGTTTCCCTTGCTGTGATGCTGAACCTTAAAAATGAACTTAACACCCGTTGTCTCAGGTTTAAAGAAACACCCTATCACCAGGAAAGCACACTGATACTGGACAGTCCAGCAAAATTCCAAGTGACATTCATTATGTGACATTTATTTAAGGTTTGTACACAGCGACTAGGGCATGATAAGCCTGGTTTCAGACCTCTACAGGTAGTCACCACCCACATCTCTGATTTGAGTGGTGTTTCACTGCCCTCCTCAACTCTTTGAAGTCAGATGTGTGTTTGTTCACACCTGTAGCCACAACAAAAAATGATGTCAAGGGGTTCTGGAGTACACCTGCACATCACTGCAGCAAGGTGAGAAGCTAAGCCCAGAACAGAGTAAACATTCATTGTCATGATGAGCATGTTGGCATGCACATCAAAGTACAGCCTCTCAGCACTGCTACCATGGCTGTACACTCTTAGTTTTGTTAAAGACTGAATACCTGGTAAGTAGCCCTTTTCTTGACTGACAAATCAAGGCCTATGGCAGCAGTTAAAAAGTTTCTTTCCAAAAGTAGTACTGAGAGTACTACTTTTGGCATTATTTTCAATCAAAGTTATATTGACCCTCAGAGAAGTTCAATAAAGAGCTGCTGGTTATGAGTTAAGCTGAACCAAGCCTCAGAGAGCGTGAAGAGTTGCACATAAAGTTGATTTATCAGAGCAAATTTTTGGTTCCCACAGGTTTTCACGTACCTTTGAGAAACATTTTTCTAAAAATGGCAAGTTAATTGAGGCCACCATTAAGACTCTAATTTAGCTACATAAAACATTTAAATGAATTCCACTGCATTCATCTGGCAGATGCTCTTGACTCAAAAGTGACTTGCAATAAGCATTCAACATATAGGCAAAAGAGTATTTACTATGATAAATCATGTACAAGAAATCTCTTTAAAAACAAATTAGGATGATTTATTTCTTTTTTTTTTTTTAGAAATCCACACCGTCTGGCATGCATAGATTAATTTGCTGTTTTTGGATGATCCTCATTTTCTGGTGTAAAATTGCAACGGAATCATTATTTCAGGGTTATAAGTGGAGGAGTTGGTGATTTCATAAGTGCATAATCGCCATAGTTACCAGTCCACCTCAGCTGTAGGTGTTGATACCAAAACAGCATGTTATGTGGAGGGCAATAGACCCCTTTACTGTCACCCTAGACTTGTCTGCTAAATTAGAATGCTCACTAATTAAACTTGATCAGATACAGCAATATTACACATGCAGTAGATAATATTCAATCAATGAACGCTTCTAAAGGGCTGGACAGGCTACTTTGCCCATACCCTCATGCATACGTGGACATAGATGAGGGTCATGCACATGTTCCTATTTGTACTTCAGGTTGAGGGTCTGCCTTATGTCTGTTTACACCGACTGTTTCCAAGCACCGTGGTACATCCACAGATGGGACTTTTGCTGTGCGGGCACAAATGTTTGGCTTGCACATGGACATCTGTACAGAGTCTGCTCAGACCCTTGTAGACCATGGAAGATGACGAAAATCATGTCACCAACATTAGGAGATATGTGGACATGCATGAACAGCCCTTTAAGAAATAAGCAGTAAAACATTTTTTATTGACAAGGGAAGGTTAATGTTTGAATGTGTGTGTGTACATGTTAATGATCATTGTTAGTATAGTATTTCTGGAGGTGCAGGAGCTTTTGTACTTCATTGTACCTATGACAGTGCATTTTGTTCCACAATGCCCACCCTTCCACAAACGGCACCAAAATTACCAAACTGTTCTCTTTGTAACTAAATAGCCATACTATGCACAGGTGACAAATTAAAGGAAAAACCTGATTAAAATTCTTCCAGCATGACATTACCCCCATCTATAGGGCAATGAGGGGTCACTGAATGGTTTGAAAATGTATGAAAATGATGTCAGTCTAGGGGCTTTGCAGTCACTAGATATCAACTCAGCTAAACACCTGTTTAGACTGAAGTGAAACATCTTTTGGAGGAATGGTGTTCATTTCTTTAGTGAAGTTCCTGACACTTGTAGAATCAATGCCAAGGTGCATTAAAGCTCTTCTGGCAGCACATGGTTGCCCAGCACCTTAGTAAGATCACCCGATTAACTTGTTAGTTAGCTAAAGCTGGCTTTAGACTGGAGGCTGCCTTTTGTTCAGTTATTTGCAACTAGAAGTGGATAGTTCACATTGCTGTGTTAGGAAACGGGGTGGGAGGGACAAAATGTTTTAAGAAGAGGTTTATAGTCTGAATTTGTTTTAGGTTTCACTACTGGCTGAACAGAAATTTCCTTAAGTGACCAACTACATTGTCCTATAGAATACAGTTTATGCTGTTTTAAAGTGTGAAGGTTAACCAAATGACCAACATACTGGAATTCAGTACACCAGAGTTAATCAAAACCTCTATGATGTCATTATAATAAAATAAAATTAGCATTAAAGTCTTCAGAAAGCTAATGCCTATTGCAGAGCCATTGTGCTAAATCCTATTGCTGGTATTATATCCACCACACCTTAGTTTGTCAGCTTGCTCAGTTTTTTTATGTTATAAAAGACTGATCCAAATTTCAGCACTTAAAATAAATCAGGTAAACCCCTCCTTAGCTTTTGGCTTTGATGAGACATGCGGTGCATCAGTGAGGAGAACGACAGACCGTTCTGTATACTGAAGGTATTCCTGTTCACTTCCTTCATTTTAATTCACAAGGTGTTTGTGAAATATGACAGGGGTGAGTGTGTATTTGTGTACGTGCGTGTTTGTGCGTTGTGTTATAACTGAGGGGAAGCAAGAGGAGATGCAGAAGATGAACATGCTTTATGGCAGTAGTAAAATTCTCCATGGTCCGTCTGCTAGAGAAGAGCCAAGGGCAGAATGTTTATAGCTCCCAAACATTATAAACTACCTCTGCGCATTTACCTCAAGCTGCTGTGTTTGGCCAGCCATGTCCCTCCACAGCAGAACGGGTGTCGGAGTGGTGCGTCTTCTCATGAATACTAACTATACCTCTGTTTCACTATCATTAAATGTGTCTTTACTATTTCCAGTCTCATCTCATCTGCTAGTAAAGTCAGGAGCACTGAGGTGTGATTTCATGGAGTGAATATCAACTGGTATGCTGTCTACACAGCCGTATTGGCTGAGTGCATGCATGTCCCCCTCTGTTACTGCAGTGTATGCGATACAAACAAGCAATGTCTCAGTGAGTTAGATCCTTCAGGACGAGTGCCCATTAAAAACATCATGAGATGTCTAGGCAATGGCCAGTTAATTGACACTTTTCTATGAGCTGCAAGATGAAGGTCACATGCTCAACGGGGGTTGATCTGCTACCATGTATACCATTTGCTGTGTGAGCTACTACACTGACTGTGGATGTGACAGTGTTTTTTTATGTGTTTAATGATGCAAAAAATGGGCACTTTTAAAAAGGAATTGATGATTGAAAATGCTTGTTGTCTAATAATTATATTGGTTTTGAGCTGGGTCCCGCTGGAAGTCTTTGGCTGGGTAAAAGAATTTCAAAGAATGTGAGGGAAAATTCATAATGTTATATTTTAGAGGTAGATTGGTTTACTACATCTTTTTTTCACATAATTGTTGTCTTCACAGTTTTATTTTTTGCATGTTCAGGTCCAAATGGAACAAAACTAAACGGAGTTTTAACAACTTTTCAAAAAAAGTCACGTTCTTTCCTCTATGTTTACGTTCTCAAATAGAACTACCTTCTCAAACTAGGCTACAAAAATCTACATCTTACATGTACATCTTACAAATCTACATCTAATCTTACATCTCTCATGTAAAACCTGCCTTACATGTCCACTGAGAGTCTTCCAGCTAATTTAGTTCAATGATTTGGTACATACTGTATATGCTTGATACATCAGATAGAAAGAGACTTGTTGGTTAATCATATCCACTATACCTTTAGAGCTATAACCAGATAAGAACTGACAACACATTTTAATGTCAACATGTGCTCTCAGCAGTCACAACAGAAAATATTTGCAACCCCATACAGTTGCCTACGGTATCTGTGGCCATGTGTTTCTCAGACTCGAACCATGTTGTTTTTATCAGTCTGCAGCTCGCAGAATCAGCAGCACCAGTTCAGCTGTAACAAGAAGAGGACCTTTCCTCCTAGTACTACATCATGCAGGCCTGGTGCACACAGGCACTCCATCTGAATCCTAACACCATTTTACACTCAGACCCTGAAAGCTGCTGTCAAAGAGTACAAGATTTATTTGCCTGTAATTGCCTAATTTTGCCTTTCCTGCAGGCTCAGAGGGTCCCACAGCCCACCGATAGACCGCCTAACCTTGCCTACTGAGGAACGGTCCAAGGATGTAATATTGTCAGCTTCACATAGTCCTCACTGGTGATTTATCATTGCTGCCTCCATCACCCTCTCCCTCCCTCACGTTCCCCCACCTTCAGCTTGAAGAAACACTTAGTGAGTTGTTATGACTCTGCTCATTGAAGGTGAACTCCGCTGAGTGTTTGTGTTGCAATGCAAAGGAGGGATCTGTTGACAGAGGCAGCTCAGAATTGAGACGAGTGGAGAGATGGGTTGAGTGACGGCATCGCACCCCAGATGTGTTGTTTGTCAGGATCAATAGCCAAGTCTGAACAAGCAAGCAAAGGATGTGTCTTTCAGGTCAATGATGAGTGTTTACTTTTGTGAGGTGCTGAGAATGGCAAATCATGTGGGATAATCAGGAAGACACTTGAAAACATGATGGCATTATCTTTTAGTATCATTTTTATTGTTTGATTGCTTTTCTGCATGCAGAATTTGTGAAAGTACTGATTATGTGCTAGTAGTTTATTCAGACATTCAACAACTTATAAATACCTGGAAGTAGCACAATGCTGCTGTTTTTCTTTAAGACAGCTGATGAAGAGTTCAGTCTTTCTGTAAACCTTTTCTAATGGAATACATATCAACTAGACAGTAGACTGCGACGTGATAGGGTGTATAAGCTGAGGTACATGATGTGTGAAATTTATAGCCTAGTTTCCACAGACCATGTGGCAGAGTATCCTCAGTTTTTACTGCTTATCTACTGGCTTGGGCTCGGATAAGACTAGGCTTACTGTGTGCACTTCTTATGCAGTTCTGAGGCTTACGGTTTAAGTGCAAACTTATGACAAACAATTCAGCTTTATATGCAGCATCCATCCATCCATGATCTATACCACTTATTCCTGAATAGGATCACTGGGGGGCTGGAGCCAATCCCAGCTGACATGGGGTGAGAGGCGGGGTACAACCTGGACAGGTTGCCAGTCTATCACAGGGATGACATGTAGACAAACAACCACACACACTCACTCACTCCCAGGGGTAATTTAGAGTCACCAGTCAATTTAAGCAGCATGTCTCTGGACAGTGGGAGGAAGCCGGAGCACCCGGAGAGATCCCACGCAGGCAAAGGGAGAACATACAACTCCGCACAGAAAGGTCCCCGGTTGGCCCGGGCTCAAACCCGGAAACTTCTTGCTGTGAGGCAACATCGCTATGCCACCTTATATTCAACATATAAAAGATAATTTTCTTATAAGTGGTGGGCAAAAAATGCTTTGATTTCATCTTAATTTCTGTCAAAAAAACTTAAAGGATAAAGCCAGTCATTTTCTATATTAATAGAGTTTTCAACAATTGCTATACAGGGACTAAAACTGGCAATAAATTGCCTCTACTCATGGATAATGTCCGTCTGTTTGTCAGTCCTGGATTATCTTATTTGTCTGTGCCATAGACCTCCATTGCTCAAAAATGATTCAAAACACATCAGTGAAACAGAGCACTGCACTGGATGACATTTCTTCATTAGGAAACACCAGACTCAAGCTTGAGCACCTAGTGGAATGTAAACAGAGCTTGGAGTTTGCACAAAATCTTGCACATGTGCAGTTGACTCAGGCTCAGGACATGATGCCCTCACAGAACCTTTGGGACGCATAGTCTCATCTGGTGTTTGTTATGAAAAAAAACTTGTCATGCAGTGCAGCGGTGCATTTCATTGATTTGTTTTTGAACAACAACAACAGAGCTCTATTGCACAGATGAACAAGTTAATCCAGGACTTACAGCTGACAGACATTAACCATGAGTCAATTCATTGTCAGTTTTAGTCTCTGTATGGAGCGTGTTGAAGACACTATTAATATCGAAAATGACCGGCCTTATTTAAAACATGTAGTGCCACTTTTGGCACAATCATGGTTTCTTGTAAAGAGACAGGGACTGCAAACAATGATCATTTGATCACACTGGGTATTGTTAAAGAAATTTATTCACTGTCTAAGAGTAACTTGTTTTTAAAATAACCTACAGTAACTGTAGATTTTGGGCAGACATTTTAAAATAGCTGACACAGTTGCATATTATCTATGCCATCCTGTCACAGGACCTTGCATTAAGTGGCACTGCTGATATCCCACAGTTTATAGTTTACAGCATATTTATGCATAAATGCAAAAATACAATTAACATATAAATCCAAAACCCTAGACTGCAAAGTGTGATAGGAAGCCAAAGCAGGAGCACAGTCATTAGTCACAAGATGGCAACCTAGTTATTACTGAAAAAGAAATTCTGACAGGCTGTATCTGATTAAACAACAAGAAGCACCTGGTCCTTGCGTCTTATTATCCTCTTTAAAATATACATCCAAAATACATTAATCTTATGAACCAAGATGTCAGTTTAAAATTACTGTATTGCATGCTAACATAACTTGCTAGCATCCATCAAGTGGGACTAAAGTTCCTGACGGCAGAATGATACTGCAGTCCTTGCTCACAATATGCATTTTCATATATCATGAAAATATGAATAGCAACTCTATTCCATTGTCCTTTGTGCCAGCAGGTTATTATGACCAAGTTACATATTATAGCTTGATGACCTCTAGCAATTGTAGTAATTATGACATAGGCGAAGAAGTTAGGAGACTTGGTGTATAGAGGCACAAAGTGCACATTAGTTGGAGGTTGGGCTGGGTGGCTTGGTACATAAAACACAGAACTCTCCCCATGGAGGAGTTGTTCAATTCTGGTGTGTAATGAGTATGTTTCATCTAATCAACAGTGTTTTTCCATTGGCTTGGGTCAGCCTGTTTTAATCAAACCAAGCTGGGCGCTCATGGGTTGGCCTTTGTTTCTATTTCTTCCTAACAGACAGGGTGATCGTGTTGATTCTAGCTCAGCTGGCCCTGCTTCTGCCCAGGGCTGAGCTCCACCTTCAACAGAGCCAGCTCACTGAGACACTTGGTTGGCTGAAATATTGTGCTGAGGGAATATCCTTACACATTCAGTAGTCACTTTTTATCTGTAATTTCATTACAGCAAGATTTGAAAATGGAGTCTCCCACTTGGTCTTCTGATGAGAGGTTAAAATACTCCCAACACCACAAGTCATCTGTTCTCAGCGACTCGCACCACTCTCACATGATCAAGGTGCAAAAGATAAACAATTCATTTTATGGTGAAGTGAAACACAACCGCATTGACTTGGGAGCAGCTCAGCATGGCTCCGCCATGCATGTCTCGACTTGGAAGGGCGGATCCATGCTAATGGAAAAACAAGAACAACAGAGTTACAACAACAAAGTTAATCAAACACAGAACTATCCCCCAGGCAAGTAGAGTTCAGTTCCAGTGTATACCAAATGTTTTTTCACATATGCACCTTTTGTTCCTAAAGTTAAACAAGTACTTTGTATGACAAAATGTAATGTTATGGTAACTTTCATAATTGTAGTGATGTTTATAATAGTTTCTATGACAGAGTTTTGATTTGCTTGCTGTCATTTCCATGACAATGAAACTCTGTAAAGCTTGCTGGTGTACTGTATGTTGTCCTTAATATTGCAGAAATTCTTGTAATTCCTCCTGCCAGTGTTGCAGCACTATTTAAGGAGATGATCGTATGAGAGGGAGGAGATAAATGACCAGTTTGAGGACTTGTTGGTTTGAAAAATCAAACTCTCCGCTGTGGAAAAAACTTAAATCCCACTCATAATATTACACATGCTGCTCAATGGTGGTGTTCATTTGGCCCAGTGCTGCGTTGGGGTAAAACGTTGGCGTGTTTCTCGGTTGAACAGATTAGTGGCCTCCCTCCCTATTAATTAGGCATTGTTGGTATCAATTATTGCTGTCCTTCCTTCCTCTTGTTGAACAGCCCCAGTTCTGTTCCTAACTTCTGAACGCTTCATTAGTAGGCTACTAGTCCTACAGGGTACTGTGCAATGGTTGACAAGCATCTAAACTGTTGTTGTGATTGTGCTGGACTTCAATATTTTAAAAATATTTGTTAATAATACAATTGTATCATTTGATATAGAATCACAACTCTAGTGTCAAGTTATGAACCTATATAATAATAATAATGATAATAATAATAATAAAACTTTATTTATATAACGCTCTCCAACTCACAGGAGCACCAGAGTGCTGTACAATAAAAACACACAAAACAAAACAATGACTATAAAACAGATAAGGAAATACTAGGGTACTCGACCAAAGCTAAAACATATATAATAAAACAAGCTAGGCCTCCAAAGCCTGCTTAAAGAAGTGGGTCTTTAAGGCCGACTTAAAGGCCACTAGTTCGCTTTCTGCCTGTAGTTCTACCGGCAGAGCATTCCACAGTGTGGGGCCACAAATAGAAAAGGAACGGTCTCCCCATTTCTTATAGCGGGATCGTGGGACCACCAACGACAGATGATCAGCGGAGCGGAGAGCTCTCCGCGGCACATAAATTGCCAACAGGTCAGATAAGTAAGAAGGTGTGAGGCCATGAATATCCTTAAAAACAAACAATAAAATCTTAAATTTAATTCTACATTGGATTGGAAGCCAATGAAGAGCATGGAGAATAGGGGAGATATGAGCAAACTTGGGGGTGTTAGATAGCAACCGAGCTGCTGCATTTTGGACTAGTTGTAGTTTTTGAAGCAAAGTCTGGGGAACTCCATTATCTTGTCCTATTTTCTTCTCGAGTCTCAAACTGGTTTTAAATCTCTATCAGGGTTCTGGTGGTGAAATTCCATTAGTTGGCATTGTCGACACAACAAACTATCCCCCGCTCCTGTCAACAAAATAACATTTTAGGGTAAGGCAGCTTACAGCTTTATGAAACACCAACATTTAGTACTTACAAATTTTGGACCAAATCAATTAATTACCACCCAATGAAGGTGGAGCTCAGCCCTGGGCAGAAGCAGGGCCAGCTGAGCCATAACCAGATGATTCCTTTGCAGATGGGTGATAAATTTGCACTGCATCTGTTTTGCAGGGAATTAAACTATTAGTCACAACTGTTGCTAGTGCATGACCCACAAGTATTGTCCTTACTATACCACCTGTTAGTACAGTATATGCAACATGTGTGTTTGTATATATGAACTGTATGACTGCAAATAATGATTATTTTCAGTACTTTAGTTATTAGTCTTTCAATTATATATTTGATGACTTGTTTTGTATATAAAATGTAAGAAACTGGAGAGAAATGTCCATTATAATTTCCCAATGTTCAAGTCTAAAGATATGAATTTTATTAGCACACATACAGTATATGACACCAAAAAGCTGCAAATCCTGATATTTAATAAACTGAAATCAGGGAATGTTTGGCTTAAAAAAGACCAAGATATGAAATTAAAATCCAAATATTTGCTGCAAATTTTTTTGAAATTCTCGTGTAACTGAGTACTTACTAGCTCATAAGGTTTAGCAACCTCATGTTCCTAGCATACTACAGGTCAGGCAACTTTAACCACAACAGAGGTCTAATTAGCCAGAATATCTGAAAACACCTGTGAGGGTTTGTAGGGTCATTAATCCAGTCTGTGTATACAGTGTGCATGGGATTTCTTTCCTGTGCCATTCTTTTTTTATTTTTTGCAGTCTCTGGTCCTCCCATAATTTTAGGTTCTTCGGTGTATCTTTTAGTTATTGTGTTGAACCAACTCCTGTAATATGGCAGTGGCTAAAATGCCACTAGACCTTTGTTGAGTAGCTCTGCATACACTTTCTATTACCCATATCCCCTCTTTAATATTAATCCTATCCTGTGGGGGCTTTGAACATGAAACACTTCATTCTGTAAAAACAATGCTCTACTCAACCTTTATTAATAAATGCTGGTGTTATAAATAACACTGATGGAGATGAGAGATCAAGTGCTGATGCTTTCCTTTGCAGGAGGTTCCTGCTTCCCCGAGCTGCCACCTTAATTTGAACTCTCAATTTACCATTACGTTGATAATGGGTTTAGAATCCGCTAGGTTAATTGTTTTCCTCATAGAACTAAATGGAGAGATTAGCTTAGCAAATTACAAGTGATGAATGACCCATTATGAAAATCAGTCATCTAGGACAATGATCAAGGGCTGCTTTGCCTGCTCATGTTCTTGTTATGTGGTCAATCACTGAGCTGACCTTGTATCTGACACCAGCATTAGCTGCAAAACAATACCAGAACTGGTGGAGTCATGTAGTTGCACTTTACTAAGCTCCATCAGATGCATGTTTCTGTAAAGAAATGTTTTGTCATTTTACCATTGTCTTCTTTAACCAATTAATTTTGTAAATAAGGGAAATCAACTATTTTAAATGATATTTGGATAATGTGACCTTAATATGAGCCATGTGGTTCATTCAGATAATAATTTACCCCTATTTAGTACATAATTTATTAAATGGTTTAAAATGTAGTTGTACTGTACGCAGCTACAATTATAACCCTGAAGACATATTTAATATTATTAACGGTTTGTTATCATTCATTATCTCTTACACAACAACCTCTGCTAATGTCACCTACAGTTATTGAAACACATATCTGCCCACAGCTTCATCTGAGATGTATAAACACTTTATGAAAATGTTTATTTATAGTACTGCTTATGCTGTAGATAAGGGGACTTGAAGATGAGGGCTGCCATGTTTATTTATCCTGTGCAGATAAATGGAGATGTATGGAGTAAACGGTTTAAAACTAAAGCTTTATTTTAATGGCAACACCAGTGTTATTTGGTCAAATTGTCAATGTCATTTTAACCCTTTACACATACATCATTTATTCTAAGCTTTTTAATATACTTTCTTTGTAAGCTTTCTGAGCATGAATATTTCTTTGAAAGGACAGTTTCTTTTAAACCCATGAAAATGTTTGTTAATTATTCTATTATTACTGGAAATTGTATACTGCCTTATTTTCCTCTTTTTTGTTTTTTTTTTTGCTGACCTTCTATGCGCTGACAAAACGCCTCTGTCTCGCACCAACAATTAATTAGAATTAATTAACTGGACGTGTACCAACTGAACAGCCTCCATTTACATACCTAAGAAGTGCCATATTATATTGTTCTTTTTGGAAAATGTCCCAGGAAATTATTTATAAAGTTATGGTCCTGTAAAAAGAAAACATTACAGAATTCATCAAATGGGTCTAATTATTTACTTCATTAGTAGTGGTTGGTGGAATCTGCTGATAAATGTCATATATTTGTCTAGACTAGATTTGTTTTTGAGCTCACTCTTCGCCAGCAGGGCATTTTGTTTTGTACAGTGGCTTGAACAGAGCACATGAAATACTTACAAAACTCTTGTTGTAACTGTGCTGCTGAGGCAAAGATGAAATCATTTCCTCAAATCTTTGTATCCTTCCTCATCACAGCCCTGTAATAATGATTTATGAGCAACTCTGCATCAAAGAGGAAGGCCTGGAGGAAAAGATGGCACATTTTTTAAACTAAATTTAATTATTTTGCATAAAAATGTTAGCCTTATGTGTGTACATTTAGCAGTGAGAGATGTTGTGGTCCACTGTGTGTGTCACTCTGAAGTTTCAAACTATCTCCTGCAACTTTTCTTTGCCTGCAGGCATCCAATTAAAATTTATATGTTATATATGCTTTATGACTTATTCATGCAAACATATGTCAAGTCTTGTATGATACTACATATACAGTGGGTACGGAAAGTATTCAGACCCCCTTAAATTTTTCACTCTTTGTTATATTGCAGCCATATGCTAAAATCATTTAAGTTGACAGCACCCCATATTGACAGAAAAACACAGAATTTTTGACATTTTTGCAGATTTATTAAAAAAGAAAAACTGAAATATCACATGGTCATAAGTATTCAGACCCTTTGCTCAGTATTTAGTAGAAGCACCCTTTTGAGCTAATACAGCCATGAGTCTTTTTGGGAATGATGCAACAAGTTTTTCACACCTGCATTTGGGGATCCTCTGCCATTCCTCCTTGCAGATCCTCTCCAGTGCTGTCAGGTTGGATGGTAAACGTTGGTGGACAGCCATTTTCAGGTCTCTCCAGAGATGCTCAATGGGGTTTAAGTCAGGGCTCTGGCTGGGCCATTCAAGAACAGTCACAGAGTTGTTGTAAAGCCACTCCTTC
>NW_018127884.1:2048419-2060921 GCF_001952655.1 Monopterus albus | reverse complement strand
CAAAAATTCTGTGTTTTTCTGTCAATATGGGGTGCTGTGTGTACATTAATGAGGAAAAAAAAATGAACTTAAATGATTTTAGCATATGGCTGCAATATAACAAAGAGTGAAAAATTTAAGGGGGTTTGAATACTTTCCGTACCCACTGTGTGTATTAAACCAGACCTGCAGTGTTCACAACATCACTACCAGTGCTATGTTTGTTAAGAGACATGTGGACTTGTTTATTTTAACTGAATGCTGCTTGAAAGTATTGGCAGGCGCAGAATTTGCTTTCAAGATGTGCTTGGTCTTTACAGCCTTGTTTTAGTTCACCTGCTTAATACATAGAAAACAAAACAGCCAGACAACCTCAGATACAATGCAAACTGTCAGTCATTACTGCCCGCTGCCCCCGCTCTGATACCTACACACACTGTAGAGCACAGATTCTGCAATCATTCTATCTCATTGTATTTGTGTTTGTGCCTCTCATGATAGAAAGCTTAGGAAATGTGTAATAATAAAAATGAATTTCATAGATTTAAATAGTTTTTTATTCATTGTCTTTACAATCCTTCTTCAAATTGTAACAAAGCAGTGTTTGTATAATTTGTAAAGTCATTCTAATGGTAGTGGCTTAATCTTTTTTGTGTGTTGAAAATTAATTTATGTGTAAGAATTTGTCATTTATCCTGTCTATGTACTTTCATCAGCTGTTGCCGACAAACCGAAAACACGTCACAAATCAATTTAGTAATGTAAGAGTTGAACCTTCATGTGTGTTCCTGCCAGACAAACTGCACATGACTTCCTACTTCAGACTGCACACTTGACGTTAAAAATCCAAAACCTACAGCGCAGCATGAGAAACACTAGGAAATAAGAGCACAATTAAACTAGGAACACAGAGGGCAAGAATACTGAGGCAAACAATGAGCATGAGATAATTCAGGAAGCTATCAAAGAAACCAGGCAGCACAAATACTGACCGAGCTAATCAGGTGAAGTGACTACAGGTTTATTGAAAGAGAAGACAAACAAAGGGCTGAGAGACCAGGAACTGGGGACAGGATGTGGAATGACAGTCCAAAAAGAACAGAGCTGGGTAAAACATGGGGAAGAGACAGGACCAACATGGATCATAATAAATCTGTAGAAAAAGTAATGCACTGAGAGCTTAAAAATTAATATAAGTTTCTAAACTCTGTATCTTAAATCAACCTACCCTGTGCATGTTTATAATGTCTGTTGTTTCTAAATACCACATCTCTTTATATAGAAACGAGACAGAAATTACATTGATATAGCCTCCTGGAGTTTATTGTGAGTGTCAAGCTGGTTGTGCCTTCTGTGCGTTCATTTGCTAAACAAACATAGCCCTATTCAGTGGCTGCTCATGCTGTGGGCAAGAAGATCATGAACATGGCTGTGTAAGAGATGACATATCCCAATATTTGGCACTTAATGTCAGTCATTATCATTCTTAAACCACATACCTTAACTTGTAGTGAGGAGAGACTAATTTAGAGTGACACAAGGAAATCGTGTTTTAATCAGGAGCAGAAAACATTACTGTTAAATCAAACACTTCAAGTAATGTTTTCAGCATATTTAAATTGTTATTTTCATAGTACATACAGCAGCTTGTTAATAATACTATTAATAATTTAACAGTAACAGAGTGTAGCACAAAAAGCTATTGTAGTCAGTCTTCTGGATAAAATAAGATTCCAAATGGGAAAACAATAAAACAGAAAATACAAGCAGTAAATGAAGTTTTAATATTTTGGTCTGGACCATGGGAAGAAAATACTGTGTATATATACACTATAGTTGCCTTTTAGTTTGTTTGCTTCGGTTCATGTTCACACATTCCTTTTACAAATGAACCAAGCGCTTTAAATTTAAAGCTGCGCAGACTGACAGGTCACTAATTGATGGTGGGATAAATCAGGTTTTGGCCACTGACAGCAGGTTAAACCGCACTTAATTAATATTCTCCGGTGTCACAAAAAGCTTATAGTAAAATTACTGAGATGGAATGAAAATCAAGGTGCCTTCTTCAGCAATATCACTGGGAGCGTTACTGTGGGATCAATATTTCACATACTTGTAATGGACTCAACTGCCACGTACATGAAGTAGTAGGCTGCAGTTTATCTGCTTTTTACTTTCAGAGAAAATCCTCCTACTCACAGACATACAGTACTGTACATGTTACCATGGCTACCACATTATCCAAATAAACATTTACCTATCTTATACAGATTGCATATTATAAATCAGCAGGATTTATTAAACCTCTACAAATGGTTTAAATTGTAGTAGGCACAATGTCAATCCACTTTTTAGTCTCCTCTGGCTCAGTGTGCACTTTCATTAAGTTCCAGTCACTAATGCTCACCTACAGCGTGACCACTTAGCACTGCACCTCTTCCGTCATTCAGGTGTGTGGGTCCACTAACCTCTGCAAGTGAATGACAACCAGACCTACCATCACTTTGAGGCAATCAGCTTTCAGTCCAAACTCTTCTCCCATGCTGTGCCTCGGTGATGGAATGAGTTACCAAACTTGATGCGATCAGCAGTATTCCTCTCAGCCTCCAAAAGTTGCCAGGCTGCTGGCACTTGTGTGAGATGGAACAGGAGTGTTGAGGAACTTACCTTTGAAAACATCTCCTTGATCTACTGTGGCTTGGAGTTTATCTCAACTGTACATCATTTTGTATAAAAATATCAACCAAATGAATAAATTTAAATGCATTAAGAGCTTTCATATCATGATATCATATATCTCAAAGTACTGCGGTCAGATCTGTTTGCTTTCAGACCACAAACAAAATAAGCAAATGCACGAGAGTTTGTTTTAATGTACCCTTACCATATGCACAAGCTCAGCCATTTTGAAGGCAGTCACGTCCTTACCACTGTACTTAAAATACACACCATCAGGAGAGAACTTCAATTGAACTTAATTAGCATTAATGCTTGCAATTAGACAGGGTGCTGCCACCACTGAACAAACTCATTTACACACAAGTACCAAACTGAACAAGCACCAACTGTAATTTGCATTCAAACGTGTAATTAGACCAACACTGACCACCTGGCTAGTGTCCTGAACGAGTGAGTACCCACAGTTTACAGCTGATAGTTTATAGTGGAAATTTGCAACACCGTGGGGAAAAATCAATTTAAGAGTCACTGCAGTAAAGTTTTTACCTTTTGTTATTCAATTAACCACAGAGAAATTCTATACTCCTTTATTTACTCTCAGCCATATAATCTTCATTTATGTGATGCTTACATTTATAAATAGAAGTCTCCATCCACCTCACAGGTGGGATGTAATTAGCACACAGCCAGGTGTTAATCACTAATTTACAAACATAAACACCTGAAGAACAGAACTTGGAAACTTGTTAACTTATGTCTGGATATGATGGCAGTATATTCTGATAAAGCTGAGACTTGACTGAAAAATTTTGACCTGGAATGACTCATTTTATTGCATTTCTTATGTTAGTTGCTGTCATTTCTTTTATTTTCACTAGTCTTCCATGGACCTTTTTCACAGCAGACATGCTGGCTTGTCAGCAGGCAAATTCAGCAGGAAAAGCACAGGCGCATCCGATAACATTAAAATTAATTGTATTTCATTTAGGTGAGCTCATTTCAGGGTGCTGGTATTGTGCAAACTGACTCTGGGTGCATCTCTGTTCCCTTAATTGCATTCATGTTTTCCTCACTTGCTTCTTTTTCCTGCGTCTTGCTCCCTTTCATTGAAACAAGTGGAAATATGTCTTTAGAAAAATGAGACTTCCTCTCCTGACGGCGGCTCAGCTGAATCAGCTGTCAGACGGCTTTTAGATTTATGTGGTGACTTTTGTCGGTTTGTAGTTGCCCATATATGCCTTGTCCAAATACTAATAAGAGTGCACACTTACCACCTCAGCACAGCATTTATTTATATATTTAAACATGACAAATATCTGCACTTTTATTAAGAACCTGCCTTCTGTATTTATACTCTGCTCAAATCAGTCAAACCACAGGGCAAATGTACTAGCATCTGCATTTAGTGATACCGTATTTGTGAACGTGTCACATACATTTCTATACAAGGCACAGGAACTTTCAGCCTCACTCAGCACGGTGCACGGTGGCACAGTGGCACAGTGGTTAGTGCGGTTGCCTCACAGCGAGAAGGTTCTGGGTTCGGGCCCCACCTGGGACCTTTCTGTGTGGAGTTTGCATGTTCTCCCTGTGCTTGCGTGGGTTCTCTTTGGGTACTTCGGCTTCCTCCCACAGTCCAAAGACATGCAACTTAGGTTGATTGGTGTCTCTAAATTGCCCATAGGAGTGAGTGCGTGTGTGTGGTTGTTCGTTTATGTGTTAGCCCTGCCATGGATTGGCAACCTGTCCAGGGTGTACCCTGCCTTCGCCCGATTGCTGGCCGGGATTGGCTCCGTGACCCTGTTCGGGGACTAAGCGGTAGAGAATGAATGGAAGACTGAATGGAAATGATGATAGAAACAATTACGTGTGCCGTAGAAAGGCATCAAACGTTCTCGGTCTCCCTGACTATTATATTATTCATGACACAGATTCAGAGGAGAAATAAAAGTACTTGAAGAGAAAAATCCTGAAGAAATGAAGTTGATCATTACAGTTAACACAAGTCTACTACTTGTAACTAGATGGTGATTCTGAAAACAAATACATCTTAAAACTTGAGAGCCTTAAATAGGTTCTGTTATTTATCTACTTCACTATAAAACTTTGGTAATGTCGTGATTTAGTTTCAGCCAGATCGATCAGCGGCAGCACTGAATCACCAACAGATTTCCAATAAAGGTGTGTGTGTGTGTGAGACCATTAAAAGACCTCAGTGAAGGATGGCCTTGTTTATCCTTGCTCATGGCTCATCAGAGATCTTTCTTCGCTCCTCGATCACTTGACTCAGAAATAGTTCAGGTTATCCAACTTGAAGGCTGTCTCAAATCTCTTGCTTCTTATTTTTGCTCTGATCGAGTCTTTGGTGTGAGGGACTAAGATGAGGACAAGATGTAAGCAGTTTGCGAAATACAGCGGTCTCAGGGTTCTCAGACCCCCTGATAGACAGCCCTGACCCCTTTAAAAATCTCAAAATGAAATCTCAGGGGGGGCTCAGAAATGTGCCGAATTAACTTCTATTTATATACAAAGTATGATTTGTTTGCATATAACTTGAACAGTTGACTGTTTTTAAAATAAAACCAATTGCCTATTGTATTCTCTTCATTCATGGTATTTACCAAATGTGATGCAGAAACTGATTGTGGTCCATGTGAGCACACAGGCTGTTGGAGGTGCACGCATTCCTGATACCTGCTTTTATCGAGATCACTCCATCATACACATATATCCCTGTGGTAGTAGCAAAGGTATGTCTTTGTGAAACTTGACTATTTGAGGAAATTGTAACTGAGTGAGTGACAGCAGCACACAAGGTCAGAATGACTTTGCCCATTGTCAATAATACCTGTAACATCCTTGAGAGGTCTGCAGGGCATTCGTTATTTACTATGGCTCTTGAGCTCCTTTCATGTGTTATTTTGTTCACCAATGTGCAAGTGATTTGACGCATTTGAAGCTGGCTGAAACACACAGCAGCATTCACCACAAATGGAAAAGGTATTCACCTCCACACCAAACCCCCGACTCCACCCCAGTTGAAAGGCGACCCTCAAAAATGCACAATGTAGCTTGCAGACTGCAGTGCTATGAGGGAATTGATTAATGAAACTGAGCCACTGTTGACAAAATTTGTTTCAATTGTGCAATTCTTGCTATGACAAGTCAAAACATCTTCTGTGGAAAAGGCAACACATCAGTCAATATTAATTTGTTGCCATAGGCAGTTTAAACTTTGTAAAGGAAGGTCAGCTGACCACATCTAAACCAATGGTAAGTTCATGCAGCTAAAGCAGATGCACATAAGAGCTACTCCAGCTCTTACATTGCAAGAAGTAAGTTGATGATTTCTTTTTCCTGTTATTTTTGAATATTCATTATGCCACTAAATGTTAAAGCTGTACTTATTTTTTTCAACTGTCAGGCTTCCAGGCATTTTCTTGTGCTTTTAAGAATAATCAAGCTATGCCACTTAGGGTTGGATATAAATATCTTAAGCAGACAATGACATTTTAAATGTTAATGCCTGTTATTCATCAAACTACTTAGGGAGCCAGACATTTTGTAAAAAAGGTACAGACTTGGGCAGACTTTGAGAAGGCACTTACTTCAAACTTTTTAGTAAATCATCTTGTACTTTCAGCATGATGATGTGGTGATGTTTTGGTTTACTATCGTATTTGAAAGATCCCTTTTCGGTGGATGAATGCTTCTTGCTCTAGGCCCCCAGAATTTGAACACCAGTCCCGTCTAGTAGCATTTCACAACAACAACAAAAAAAAACTCCCTGAGCTATGTTCAGTCACTCCAGGGCTCTGGAGTCAAATCCTTCAGTATATATTACCTCACCCTGAATGATGTATGAAATATGACATGCATCTATGGGACAGGAAAAAAGTGTTATGTGACTGGGCACAGCATGCCTCTCCTCATTCACCATGAAGCTAGTCTATTCAAAGTGGTTATAATGACAGCCCAAACAGCGAGCCTTGTCTGGGAATAAAGATAAGGCAGAGCAAGTGTGTGTGTGTGTACGTGTAAGTGAGTGAGTATGTGTTGGAGTACAAGGAGGGGCTACAAGGGAACAAGAAGGAAGATGAGGAGGAAACAGATGGACATAGAGGAGAGAAATAGCCAGATGGAGAGAGGGAGGAGGAGAGAAAGTGAGAATATCAGGGAAGGGCCATGATTGCTCACTGTAGAATAATTTAAAGTATGGCATGCATCACAGTTTATCTATTGCCCTTTCACTCCTTCATTAAGCATCTCTCATTCTCTGTCTGTCTTTCCTGTTTTGTAACTTAGGAAATCAAATTTATTTTCAGGAACACTTTACAGAGAACAGTCAAATCACACAAACAATGAAAATGCTAACCACAAAGGTCAAAATTATGAACTAATAAATGACATGACAGCTGTAATAAAAATCATCATGCAGAACAGCCATTTAACCAAAACAGGCAACTGCATTCACAGCTGCATCTGACACAACATATGCTGCTACGTCGTGTGTGTGTTTCAACAGTTTTTGTCCTTAATCTAACAACGTTGTTTTGTTCTTAAACATGACCACGTAGTTTTTTTTCGTAAACACAACGAAGTAGTTTTTGTGCCCAGACCTAACCCTAACCATTTTCCCCCTCAACCTAACTAAGTAGTCTGTGTGGCAAAACGTAATAAAACCATAATGTTATGGCATATTTATGACACTGGACCTTGTCATGACAGAGTTCTAGTATCTTGTCGCTAGCTGTCCTGTTTATGCCTGTTTCCATGACAGCAAAAGTTGGTAAAGCTTGGTAATGCAAAGCACATTTTTATTAATATTGGCAAAATTGCAAATCCTCCTGCTACCATGGGAGGGCTATTTAATGAGCTGCCCCTATAGGTCACATGAGAGGGAAGGGACAAATGACCGTATGGGTTGTATAGATTGGAGGACTTGCTGTATTCCTGACCTCAGACCTGTTCTAAGTTTATAATATTTACTATATGAAAACATGAAACACTTGGTTCCTCTATGATCTTCATGCTTGCTTTGTATTCTGGAACCAAGTGTTTTGACTGTCTGGGACTTCATCCTTCAGTGGGCAGAGTTATATTGTGGCGAAGCACTCCTGCTGGTCTCAGGCATGGAGAAGCTGTGCGAGGCCTGGTGCTGTTTGGCCAGGGCAGAGGCTGGGACTGGACCTATAGGTGGATATTGTAATTCATGCAGCTTTGCACACTGGTCAGGGATAAGCTCACCTCAAGGTCAGGGTGCTGTGAGTGGAATACTCATTGGGAAGTCTGGGCTTATTTTCACATCTCTGCAGAGCCTTCTCCATCTCCTCGCAAATGAGGAAAGATTCTGTGATGTGTAGTGTGTGTTACAGCATTTGTCAAGAATGAAAACATGGCACTAGAAATGCTATTGCTGTTTCAGTGCTGCAGTTTATTTTTCCGCAGTGAAAGTGTGTTAAATTGCCAGAATAAACCCCAATAAATTGTCCTGTTGAATGCATCCACCTCTTATGTTTAACTGCAAGTGATAGTATGTTATAGTGTTTTGTTGTTACTATATTTGTGCTAGGCAGGTCCTAATGCAGATTTCATGTATTTCATGTATATGCCTTTTACACTTAAAAGTGTGGGCGTCTTTCATACTGCACTGTTTTCATTCTAGATATATATTCAAAATATGCACCATGTATATATTGTGAAACACCACAGCCCAGCTTACACATATGCACCAAATAGTTCAAATAAAATAAATCCTATATGACTGCAGGCACTCACACACAAGCACACAAACAAAAGGGGAAACTAGGGAACACTGACAAATGTGCTTATCATAGCCTGAGGTAAAACAGAAAACTGAGACAAAACAGAAATAGTCTGCTCACTAGATATCCTTGACAATAACAAACTGATGGAGTTTACTTCATGTATTTTATTGATATTATTTGATAAGGTTGTAGACAATCTACATGGGGGTAAAATTCTGAAGAGAATACAGAACATTTTGGATGATTGGATGAAAAGCGTTGCTCCCTCTGAGGCTTGGTGGATGTATGTTTTCATCTGTCACATTTAAATGTGAGCAAGAGACACTTATTCTTATCCTCTCTGGAGCTGCGGCATTCAGCTCGACACACAAACGTTATGACATAGTAAATCACTGGATAAGAAGCTGGAGCAAACAAATATATTTTTAATAAATAACCAACTATATTGATTAATTACAGAAAGAAATATATTCTTTTGTTAGTGGTATACTGGAAGTGGGTGGATTGCTTTTTTCTAGATTTTATATGTTTAATATTTTTGTGCTGTGTCTGTAGGCTAGAGGACTGTGATTGGCTCATTTGTATACAACACTGAATGTATTTGTTTCAGGCCTGGTGTCCTGGATAAGAAGTAAAGTCCAGTCTGTCACTAAAGAAAAATGAAACGGTGATGCCACTGGAAGCACCCTGTTTTTGAAATGAAGTATGCTGCCATTTTGTAGCATCCAGTGCTCAGGGTTATGTTTTGAAAGGCTCTCCCATTTACTGAGTGGCAAACAAGCAAATTTTGCTCATATAGCACTTTCTGAAACATAAGATACAAAGTGCTTTACATCAGTAAGGAAAACCAAAGACACTTTAAAAAGAGATAAAACCGTATATAACAAAACCGGGTCTAGAGTTCATCTAGCAGCTTCTAAAACCGGGTCTAGAGTTAAACTAGCAGCTTCTCCTATACCTTGACTGTACTTTGAACTGTTTTGCATGTTTGCCACAACTGACATGTTATGTTTTTTTTTGCAGATACAGGCTTTATACAGCTGGTAAAGCTCATTCAGGGTCCAGCTTATAATTTTATTAACAGCCTTGACAATACCATGTAAGCTATTCTGATTTTTAAGGGAAAAAAGTCCATATCAACTTAAGAACAAAAAGGTAAGAACAATTTGAATAAAACTATTATACTATAAACTATTGTAGAAAGAAATACTGTAGTAAAAACAACCCTAGAATAGAAAAAAAAAAGATTTTGTGTCATGACATTTCGCCTGTTGTAACTATTGCTCTAGTTTGTAGTGGCCTCAACAGTGCAGGCAGGCACGTTTATCTGTGAGTGGGTTACATCAGAGATATTGTAGTGGCCAGAGCCTCTTACACTCAAGTGAGTGTTTATGTTTAAGTGTTAAGGTGCAGGGAACTACAGGTCGTATTCTCTTTGCTTCTTAGGCCTGTGTGTCTGAAAAATACCTTACTTAGGTAAATATACTGTATGTGATCCTTGTCAGATGTGTTGGCTCACCGTCTCTCCGGCTGTTGTTTGAGTGATTATTTGCAGAGGGAAACTCTTAGAGGGATTCTTTGCCTTCAGGGAATCAAAGCACAGCAGTCATACACATTTGAGGCTACAGTATATATATGTAATTGCTGATAACTGAGAGCATGAATACTGGGATTAGTGGAGAGTACTCAAAAGACAGCAAAGAGCGCAAGCAGAAAAAAAATAGAGGCAGCCTGTTTGCTAAATATGTTGATAATGTAGCTTTATAAGTGTTCCACCCTACTTTAACACCTTCTCTTTGGAGGGTTTGTCACCTTTTCCTCAATGCGAATAGTGTCCTTGAGCTTTACTTTTTGTGTGTAGGTGTAAATGGTATTTCTTGTAACTATAATTCTACTACTGCTACTTCTGTCTGTTCTAAATACTGTACATCATCTCTGGTTTATTTGGCCTGAAAGAGAGACCCCACCATCCACCCCAGACACCTTCTTGTTCTTGTTTCTAAAGAAACTGCAGCCAAGAAAAAACAGAGAAGAAACACGGCAGCTCCTTGTACTGTTGATTCATGTTTAAAGATTCACATGGTCATAGCCCTCAGGAGTTGATGATCACACATGTTGATGTTGTACATCAACAATAATGTTCAAAGTGTACAAATAATTGTCAGGTGAAAAAAAAAAGGTTTTGCTAAAGAAAACTGCACCAAACAGTGGCATGTTAAACATATTTTCATATTGTATATAAAGATAAAATCAAAACTATTAAAAATTGGCCAAAATAGACAAAAATATTCCAAGACTCCTAGGTACTCTGGTACATACTATTTTGATATAAAACAGCAACTGGGACATCTAAAAAGTAGTTTTTGGATTAATACTTGTCTGATTCCATATTACATGAGTCACTCTATTATTTGCACACAGATGACTGTACAGATGGCCAGAACACCAGTGGTTTAGTGAAGTCTACCGTGGTCCATTTTGCACTTAGAGAAAAAAAAATTCTGTCATCAAGGTCCAATTTTAGGACAATATCTGTAATTCTTGTAAAGACAATGACCATTAGCATGGAGTGGAGAAATATTTAGTGGATACAACTGGACCTCCATAGACTGAGGACTCTGTTATGACAGCAGTGAGAGAGATTAAAAAGAATTAGCGGCTGATCATTAGTAGCTGAATTAGTCGGCTGAATGGCATCAGCTCTCACATGGAGAATAATTAGATGCAGGGTTAACATGAAAACATCAGATTGATCAAAATAGTCATCTGAATCATCATGATAAGCATGTCCCTCACTATCTACACTTACCTACATATATATTGTGATGAGAACGTTTCATCAACCATGGACTGTCCACTCATTGATTGTCCAAGCATAAACAAATTAACTGTCTGACTCCATCCCTACACTGTGTGCATCAATACATACATATATCTTTGACATCTATTAAAGTCTCATAAAGATGGTGTTGTGTAGCAACTGGTGTAATAAAGATTTAGAATCTTGTGAGAGCCACCAACAGTTAAAGCCGTAATGAAGCCATAAATAGAAGCAATAGCATAGTTAATTTACAGTTTTCACTATCGTATTTCCCCATAGGTTTAGTTCATTAACATCCGATTTGACCTTACTGAGACTATTTGAGAGCTTAGCAGCTGTGGTTTCTTTGACACCATTAATACAGAATATTGACAGATCCAGTGTAAGAGGGTCTAGAAACCTCCGAAGCCACTAATTAATAATGCAACTAAGGGGGCTTCATTCATTGCTATAATTTCTTTTCTTGATCTAATATTCAATAACTACTGCTAGCCATGATGATCTTAAATGATTAATTATTATGGTGTAAAAGACATATCTCACCATCTGAGATGTGACTACCTGGTACCAGTAGACTGTAATGGAAGGGTTTTAAGCATCATGTTCCTACACGTTATCTCGCTGCTTGTGTACCATTCATGTCATATTTCTCAGATCATAATTACCGTCTGAAAGATTGGGTTAGGGAAACTGTCCCCATCACTCTCCTCCTTCTAATTCCAAGTTGAATCATTCCAGACATCTATCTCCCACTTAGTGAAAAGAACTAGTGTTTCAAAGTGTCAATAAAACTGTGGCATCATTCTGTCATCATAACTTTTAGTTGATACACAAGCTGCAGTAACTGCAGTATTCCCATCTACTTGAGTCCCTTTATAACAGCCTTCAAAACTGTGCTTATCTAAATCTCACCTACAAATCTATGATTGTCATCAGCTGCCAATGAACACGACATCTGAACTGTATGAAGCATTCAGAGGTTTGAACCCAGGCTCCTTTAGACCATCTGTATTAAGATTAAAAATATTAATCCTCCCCTCCTTGAACCGCCACCTTATTGTGGTGGAGGGGTTTGAGTACCCGAGGGATCCTAGGAGCTATGTTGTCGGGGGCTATATGTGTCTGGCAGGGTCTCCCAAGGCAAACAGGTCCTGGGTGACGGGTCAGACTAAGAGTGGTTCAAAAGCCCTTTATGAATAGATTAAAATCAAGGACCGTGACGTCGCCCGGCATGGCGCAGCCGGGGCCCCACCCT
>NW_018127884.1:2042095-2046455 GCF_001952655.1 Monopterus albus | reverse complement strand
AGAGGGAAGTCTGGGCATCTTTGCTTAGACTGCTGCCCCCGCGACCCGGTCCCGGATAAGCGGAGAAAAATGGATGGATGGATGGATGGAATAATAATCCTTTATTTACTTGTTCAGCAGAGTAAGTAATTGGTGTTGAGTTTGCTATGAAGTGTTTTGGCAGCACAGTTTCTCAGTTTTTATATTGTATTGTACTGACTTTGTATTTTATGTATCAAATAAGAAAAAAAAGAAGCTGGCACTGAGATTTCTTTCCTTCCCTCTACAAGTCTTCTCAACCCTTAAATTCACAGGATATTATCCCTGGCCTCTTTAGTCATTCAGTTTTGATTTATACAGTGCAGGATGTATCATAAATACCTGTCAGCTACTGAATGGATGACAAATTCCACTGCAAAGTGAAATGTCACATTGAACAGACAGAGAACACATTGATGTAAATGTGCATGTGCTGCAATAAATTATGTGCCTATGTCGTGTGTGCAGAGTTGATATGGCTTACACCTGCCTTTCAACATAGATGCCACTGACTGAAGGAGAAAGTGGCCACTGATGTCCACTAGGGGACAGAATATCTTCTGCAGAGGTTTGCTCCATTGAACTGAATCTCATCAGCTCTCTCTCTTTCTCTCTCTCCCTTATTTTCTATCTTGTAACCCTCTCACAATAAGGACATTGCCAAAAACCCAAAGGACTTGCTGTTTAGAAAAGTCATATTAGATATGCATTACAAATGCATGCAGACTGAGATTAAAAAGAAAAAAATCTTTTAATTGCAGCCAAAATATTGTTTTACAAGCGCAGAGACTCCTATCACCTGAATCCAGGGGAAACAAAGACCAAGATACTAGTTTATTATTTTGCTGTACTTAATAAATGTATCCTTAACAACAGTACACATTTCTATTTCTTAGTACACTTTGCACTTCTATAAGGCTCGAGTTAAAATTCAGCACATAAATAAACACAGAAAACAAGGAAACAATGTTTTGTTCTGACTCTAAATAATGACTTTATACCTAGCAGTAATACAGGGATTACTGTATCCCAGGTGTAGACTCTGGGCTGAGTCTCTGCATAGAAGATTCTTTTTTTAAATAGGGATCTCTCCCCTCATTATGGGGCTGTAGGAATGGCTGCAGCACAGGGAAACACACTATATATTTTTTGGGGAAAATAAATTGTAGTGTATATTCATAGGGCACACCGCTTTACTTTCACTTGAGTGCGATGCATACTGCTCTCTCGTTTTGGTTTCTCTCTATACGTCAGTTTCACAAAATCTTGTACAAAATCTGCTAATATTAAAGAAATGTGCTAATTTAAAAAAAGTATGCCTTACTTTAAGTCATTAACTGAGTTCAGCCTCCTGTCTTATATAGCACACATTACCACCCATCAGATATACTGTCAGTACAGTGCACTTGTCTTGCTACTACCTAATTGTTTAAACTAAAATGATCACACAGTGCAACATGAAAATAAATGAATATCACACAACAGCCTGCATAATGTGAGAGTAGTGGTACAGTGGCATTTCTGTAAGCACTTTTTTACCAGATATTTTAGACAACCGGTCTTATTGCTTGTTCAATCACTTGACATACAGTACTGGTCAAACGTTAGGAACCACCTGCCCATACAGTTCAATAAGGAGAAATCACATAAGAATGTTTATTTAAGTTGAATTACAAGAGGAGAATTTGGCAATTATTCGAGTGCCTCTTCAAAACGGGAGCCTGGAGCAGGTATGAAATAGGAAGAATCACCCGAGGTCTAGACACTGGTGGTGGTAGAGAAGCCTAATGATGGGCCCTGGAGTGCATGGATTGCCCTGTAGGACTGAGTGGAGATGGGGTGGAGGTGGATTGTGCCACAGAAGATCATAAAGGCAGAATGCAGGAACAGGCTGATATTTAAAATAAGAGACCCATAAGCTGGTTTGAGAGGCACGTAGAAGGCAGTAACTAGGCAGAGGCAGTGATGACAGAAAATAAGTGAGCAAGATTTTGGCAGAGGGAGTGACAGAGGAGGAGAAAGAAAGGTGGGTAGAAGTTAGAATACTTGATAAGGAGTGAGAGAAGGAAACAATCTTCCTTAATGCACTTTCACCTAAGCTTCACTTAAATGGGAAAGTGTGTCTAAATTTTGATTGGTACTGAATGTTTCCATTTTACTAAGAGCCTCGTGGCCATGTAAATAATGCTGCCAATAACAAAAGTAGAAATGGCATGACATTGCAAAGCCACATCTCCTTTTGTGCTGCCTATTGTGTTGGATGATTGTGCCAGTGAAGTTTATGACTCAGAGATTGCTGTACCAATTAGCAGTGTTGTTTTGTCTTTGCCATGGCCATAAGTTTTTTACGACCCTATCCAAGACTGGCCTGCCCATGGGCCAAGTTAATGCCATAGTGCTGAATGATGTCATCATGTCATAAGTTACGCTGACAAAAGTGATATTGTTGGAAAGCACAGTGCCTCACAAATTTTAACAGTGTAAACTATTTTAAGGTCATGCAAAGATCAGTTCTTTGCTTCTTTACCTTTTCTGTTGTCTGCCAAGGGATACTGAGACTGAACATGTAGTAGATTTAGCCACTTAGCTCGGCAACAACACAACAAACAAAGATTTTAATCCTATGATGTATAATTTGTGAGAAAAATCCATAAAACTGCTATTGTTCACTTTGCGATGCGCTCCGGTTAGCTCGTTTTCTGCTGGGATCTAAACTCTAATTATCCATTTCCTAGGAAATTGTAACACTGTTTGTAGAAACTGCCATTGTGGAACAAAACGACACCAGCCGATAGGCCTCTGCTTTGATAGGCTTTCCTGGTAGGATCACTCAATGGGCTGCTATGAAAGGCAATAATCAATATTCACCTATTTTATTGAGAGACATGTTGTTCAAGTTAAACCTTGCACAGCCCAACATCAGGTCTTAATTAGTAATAGTGAAAATAAATTGACTCAACAAGTGGCTGTGTCCATTTATAACATTAAGGGTTAATTTAGTGGAATCACAATCCCATAAACATCTCCAAAATCCACAAACAAACAATTAAACAAAGCATCTGCACTTTGTATATCATTCAATCACTTCCTTCTCCATCCACAACATAAAATCAGCATATGCCACTGTATGTGTCAATTGTAGCCTGTTGACACATCATTCTTTTTGTAGTTAAATCCCTGTCACTGTTGTTGTTTGAGATCTTCTGCTGGCTTGAAAGAAATTTCCTAATGCATTGAAAGCTATTTTTTCCAGTTCCCTTAACCAGGAACTCAGAGAGACGAGGCGGTCCACTTGGATATAAAAAACCATACTGGTTTATTCAAAGGATCACAGGTAAAATTAACATTACACGTCCAGGCATCTTCCACCTCCAATACTGCGCACAGGCAGATGAAGAACGAAAGACCCTGAACCATTAATGCCTATACATTTTATCACTTCGGTTGGGCTACCCCCATACTACACAGGGACGTCAAACCGTGGCGTCACCTGATATGCCAGCTTTACAGCGGGCCGTAGCAGTAGTCAAAACATGGAGAGAATCAATGTGTATGAGTGTTGATTAAGTGGTGTGTATCTAAGAACATTCTGACATGACATCTAGTGACATTATGATTACAATTACGGTTGGTTAAACATATCATAATAATAACAATATTCATCCTGCCTGCTGACAGTCAAACTTTTTCTATCTAGTTATCCTTGACCACGTGCACCCTGCAAAACTCATGAGAATGACTAAGCATTTAACAGCCTACCTAGACATCCTGTCTCCACTAAACATTTCTTACACAACCAGTATCTGGCCAATATCTATCTGACTAAAAAATCCCTAACAGTATGTTTTTCTGTATAGTATGCTGTTAGAAATTAACCCGATTCTTTTGTCGGAAGCACGAGAAGTGAAGACAGGAGAGGACTGTTTAAAATCAACAGAAAGTTTACTGAAAGTCTGAGCACAGGTAGGCCTTATAGAGAGACAGAGCTCCTGCAGCATTTCCATTCTCTGAACCCCAAATTAAGTTCTTACAATACATTTTATCTTCTTGGGCTGCTCTGCCCTGGACAGGGGTGCAACCTTCAATAGTTTGTGATCCTATTGGTCATTTGGTGTGAGCCGGAGCTCGCACTTCCATGTTGAAATATGGTAAATCTAGGTATGTGTGTGTGTGTGTGTGTGTGTGTGTCAGGTGGTGAGCCCCCGGCCTCTGCAGGACATCCCAAAACAAAGCAAAGCTTGGGATATGCTAAGTGGGGTCGAGGTGTGAGTGTAAAACAGTCCTTTGCTAAAATGTAAATAGGCTGTCTGGTCACAAAGAGATGCAGACATCTAGTCTCTAC
>NW_018127884.1:1999195-2042011 GCF_001952655.1 Monopterus albus | reverse complement strand
ATTCAAAGTAAGCAGATTCTACTTCATTACAGTTGTAAGATATATAAGCAAGGGAAATAAATGTATTAAAAATAACCAAAGCTCAGTAGTTCTGGACAATCATCAATACAGCTGTAATATGTATAAACAAGGAAAATAAAGTTATGAAAAGTAACTAAAGGGAACTATAGGTATGAGAAGTAACTAAAGCTGATAAAGTAACTAGAGTCTATAAGACTCAAATCTTACACTGCGTCACCCTCAATCCGTTGCCAGGTGTCTACATTTGCACTTAACCTAACGCAACTGTGACAAGAATTCCCTTCACTGTCCTCATTTTATTTGTTAATGATGATATAATTTAAATTCAGTGAGACCTCTGATGAAGAACCATAGATTTATTAATTAGGTTACACTGAATGTAACATTATAGGATGCATTATCAATGGGACAACCTTTTGCCATTCACAACTTTATTACTCAGGAACAACTGATAGAGATGGTGATTAATAATGTGCTCAAAAATAAATTTTATTTAGCATATTTAAATTATTAATTGTAAGGCAGTATATTCCATTTGTGGTAGTCAGGCTATGGCTATTAAAAGTTTGATATACAATACTGTATGTCAGGTGACACAAGTTGATAGCGTATCTGTCGTAACATGTGTTAGGTATTTTTAGTCAGATAGATATTGGATAGATACTTTATGTATTAGAAATGTTTAGTGGAGATAGGATGTCTAGTTAGACTGTTAAATGCTTAGTCATGCTTATGAGTTTCTACAGGGTACATCTGGTCAAGGATAACTAGAGAGAAGAGTTGATGACTGTCAGCAGACAGGATGTTTAATATTATTATTATGACGTGTAGAACTGTAGCCTTAGCCATAATATGTTCTTATGTTTAAGTCACGACATGTTACTAGAAGTCTGTGAGAATGTTTTTAGCTACACACCACTTAATCAACAGACACACACACATTGATTTGCTTCATGTTTTGACTACTGCTATGGTCAGCTGCAAAGCTGGTAACAGAGACGTCTCGGTTGACGTTTTTGTGTAGTATGGGGCTAGCCCAACCGAAGGGATATAATGTACAGGCCTGGTGGGTTTGGGTTTTTTTTCATCTTCCAGCTGCCTGCGTGCAGGTTGGAGGTGCAAGACACCGGAGCGTTTAATGTTAATTTTTACCTGTGTTCATGGAATAAATCAGCACTGTTTTGTAGTTACTTGGACTGTCTCGTCTCTCAGAGTCAGTATGGTAAAAAGTACCGGGTACAACACATGCCAAAAATGTACAGATGGTAAACCAAGAAGAATTACAGGACATTTGTATTGACTATATTTCTGTGTTAACAGATAAATTAAAAAACTTAGTGCTGATATTAGCCTGAATGAGGGTCACATTTGGAATATTAATATGTGATTCACATGTTTTTTGCCAGGCTTCAGGGAGAAAATACATCCCTGTGCAGCCTGAGCCATTATGAATGGAAGTTTGCCACATCATTTGCAATTTATACATCATGATGAAATCTTTCTGGGGGACAACAAGAATGACTCATTTGGAATATACTGGTTGAATCATTGTGTGTGTGTGTGTGTGTGTTTACAGTATGTCTGTGGTTGTACTGACAAATTTGAGTTCTGTACCATTGTTCTGAGGATATTTTTTTTTAGGTCTCACAAATTAAAAGGGCTATATGAGAATTTTTGAATTACGTTAGTGTCATTGTAAGGGTTAGGCATTTAGTTGTAGTTGATAGAGATGAAGATAAGGGACTATACAATGAAAAAGGTCACTGAGTGTCCTCACAACTCTAACTGCAAACTTCTCTGTTTGTCTCCCCCTACATACATCACACCCATTCGCTCTGTATCTGTCTCTGTGAATTGTGTTGAGCTTGTCAGAAGGGAAGCTGGGATTAGGAAGGCTTCAGCATCAAATCCGGCAAAGGCAATGCCAGTAATTAGCATTCACTAGAAGAGTGTGAAGAGATGGACAAAGACAGAGCCAAAGATTTTCACGGTGATGAATGTACTGGTGAGTACATTCATTTCTCTGAAGTTTGAAATTGTGCCATCGAGTTTAGTTTGACAGTGGATCTACAAACGTACAAAATCATCAAGTAAAATGCAACAAATGAGTTGAGAAAAATAAACCCTTTCTCATAACATTTACTGTGAAAGTGTTAATTCATATTTAACAATTTATGTAACAAAACTGTGGACTTTGATATTTTCATTATTAGAAACATTACAGGTGATGGCTAATTTATTAACAATTAGCCATCACCTGTAATGAGAGATTATTAATTATTTACAAAGCAGGAGTAATCAAAATGAATTTCATATTTAAAATAAATGAGGTAAGCCATTAGTCTTCATTATGGTCTCACTTTGTTACATTAAATGAAAACAATTGCAGCAATGGATAGAAATAAATTTTAGATTAGTTTGGAATTTTCATATGGTCAGATGGAAGTGATTAGTTTGTTGTGCTTGAAAAAGTAAGATTCACAATTACTTGAAATGAGCAAAATTTTTAAAAAATCCTAAAGCAAAAGAACTATAGAACTTCAGCGGCATCCTGTGATCTTCATATTTTGTATCAGATAAGGTCTAGTGTCTGTTTCAAGGCATTAGTAGCAAAATTACATCACAATAAATGTATGACTCAATCCCTCATTTATTAATGCTGTGCTTAGAGGTGTGATTCAGTGACGCCACTTTGATTTTCAAGGCCACATTTTCAGGGCCATTGATGTAGATTTGTCGCACAAGTGGTGCTATTAAGGGACACCCTTCATTGGCAGGTTGACTTACATCCACTTAACTGCAGTCTTTGCTCTTCTGTTGCCCCTCTGTTGCTTTAGATTTGTCAAAGCAAGGCCATCAGTGCCAGAGAAAAGGAAAGGAATGAGGGACCGAGACCTGTGAATTAAGAGTATAATCATCAATATCCAGGAGCACTGCTTCACCCTGAGCTGCCCAGTGTCTTCTCTCTATTGAATTTAGTTTGTACAATAAGCCATTCATTGTTTGCCAGGTGGGCGCCCTCGTGAGCGACATGAAATAGCACATTTCTGCTTTTACACTGACAAACAAGGCTCCTGCTTGTCTAGCGAGGGCGATTTCAGAATCTATTCATTCAATGAGAATTTTTAAGCTAGATGTAAGAAGCAGTTTGTTGGGAAAAATATTCACTGAATCATCTTAACTTACATAAACAATAATACATGATAATAATAAATGAGATTACATTTTAAGTCACCATGACAAGTGATGCCTATGTAGATACTTCTGTACTGCTGTTTAACATTTCCCTTACTAATGCAATGCTGGTAGCCTTGTCAGCCCCCATTGGGCAACCTGCTGAGGTCAGCATCCACAACACGACAGGGCCTGCTGCCTATCTCCTTTTGGGGCACGGCATTACCATATAAACTTTGTTAATGACCTTGTCATTTACACAACTTAATTACCAGAGTTGTGTCCCTTGAACATCTTCCATTATGAATTATACATCAGGAAGGTGGCTTCAGATGAGGAGCTGGAGGGGTTTGGTAAAGGTACGCCAGCTCAATGCTTCAATTTGTGAAGGTCTCATGTGTCTGCCATGTAAGCAAAATAAAGAAACAGCCAAATGGGAACTATTTTAGGAGGGCGTGGTGTATAGTACTGTATACATCATTTATTATATGAGCATTAAATGCCTTTGACCTGTGCTGTCGTCCCCCATTTGTACAATTCACTGCATCTCTCCTGATGGCAGGCTTTTTGCACTGCATTTGAGTGTCACCATTTAGAGAACACTTTGCACAAGCTTTTCTCTCCAAAGCATGGTAAACTTTTCAGTTTCATTCCAAAATTGTATGGAACCCTGTCTTCCCAATGGACAACATAATCAGTTGTTATAAAAGACTGTCCAAAAATGGCATTCAAGTGACTTTTCTAAAAAGCCACAGACTATGAATGCATCTCAAGTTTCTTATATGATCATTCCTTTCTCCTCGTTCCTTGCTTGACCCGGACCTTGTTATGATTGAGCAAGGAATGAGTGGGTCCCCAGACTCTTAATCTGCTCTGAGGAGTGAAGAGACACGGACGAGGATACACAAGACCATCTTTCGCAGAGGTCTTTTAGGGACTGGCACGCCCCTTTATGGGAAATCGTTTGGTGATCCTTCAGATGAAGGAAAGGATGTCTCCTCTCTCTGAAGGTGCTTTCTCAGTTCCACTCTCCTTGCATTTTTTTCCTTGCATCTTTTCCTCACATCTTACATGGGAGAGCAAAAGACACAATTAAGGGAACTGAGATGTAGGGGTAGGGGTAGGTACATGGTTCAGCAATGCATTGCACTTTAACATGGCACACTGTTGTTGGCTCCATTTTTAAACTAACAATAAAGTCAGTTTTTTTTAAGCATGGCAACTACTGTTCTATAACAAAATTATTTTTTAAAACCCAAACCCTGATCTTTCTCTAAGCCTAGCCAAACCTAACCAAATCTTAACCAGAGAGTTGTTGCACCATAAAATGACTGACTTTGTAATAGTTTTGTAGAGCACAAACAAATCTGATCAGATCAGAAGATGCTTCACTGTCTCATTCTAGAGGACATTGACAAACAACATATATTAGGAGGACATAGCTGAGTTATTCTGCCTTTCTTTTACTGTAGGTGCAACTCTACACAAATTAACAATGAATGAAAGATTGCATTAGAAAGCTAACAGACAAACAAACATCCTCACACTGCAGAAACCTTCAAAGTTAGTGTTGTAAATGTCAGTGTATCTGGTCCTACTGGACGAATAGGAATTTTGACCTGATGATGGTCACAGGACATGGCAATCAATCAAATAGCTGCTGAGATATTTTAGTCTGGACCACTGCAGTCAGTTGGCATGGTGACTCAGCAGTGAAGTTCTGCAACTTGAAGAAGTTGTATCTGTATGGACAAAACAGATGCTGCTTAAGCTCTGTTGTCTAGAAACAAGAAATATACTTATTTTGCTATGAGTAGTTTGATCTTGTTTTATGAATTCTGGTAGACAGACATTCTGATTTAATTCAAGAAAGCTTATCAAGTAAAAATAATTTAATGCGTTGGCTGGCAAAATTCTTTTTTCAAGTTAAGGAAAGCTCATGTCTAAAATATTTTCTAAGTTTGATAGGGTATTTTTTGCAGTGCCGGTGAAAATATTATTTGCTTATCGTCTCATTTCGCCTGTCAGTCAGGTCTGCAGTAAACTCCTCATAATTCCACAAATGTAAAACCCTTTAAACATATCTGAAAGAATTTGACAGTGCTCCTGTGGGTTTGAATGAAAGGTTGACTATTCACCAGATGCCTAGACCTTACTGGTGAAAAGGTCATTCCACTCAAAATAGTCAGTGTTAGTGGAGCCATGATAGAACCGCTGATAACTCCAAAATGAAATCTATCTGTGCCTGTGATGCATTGCTGTTTCACCGCCATTGGCGTTAATTCATTACCGAAGAACGAGGCAGAGATTACAGCTTTGTATTTCTTGACAATGTCATGCAGCCTGCACCATCCAGATAATTATGAGTCGAGAGCTGAGGCCTCAGAATGAGAACGCTCTCTGAGCTCATCTCATTCTTCTGAATGGGCCTCTGTCAGATACTGACAATGAGTGACCTTGTGCTTGGAAAATCACGCTGAATTAACCATGGAGCAGATATCACTTATATACCTTGGCTGCATTCCTCTTGAGGGGCCAGGAGTCATCATTCATAAATGAATCAACTCAACTGCTTAAATTATGTCCCCGCTCCTGCCACACAGCAGAGACACACAATTTTTTTTAATCATATCCTTTGGCTGTATCTCTTAAAACCTAAAATGGATGTGTACTGTTGTAGATAAATGATTAGTAAACTGTGGCACTTATTAGACATTAGCAGATAGTGTTTATTCTATATTCTGATAAGAGAAATGTTCTATGGCTTTAATCCTGCTGCCAGTTCTTGATTAATTTAGTATGCAACATATTTCAAATGTTTTTGTTTGTATTTTAAGTGCTGTCAACTGTGGATCGTGGAAAACAACAATACTAAAAAACAAAAGTATTCTTGTTGCATATCAATAAGTTGGAGAGATAAAACCCTGACAGCAGAGTTCTCACAACTCTAACCTTACTGTCAAACGCTGGCGTGGGTGTAATCAGCACTTATCTTCAGAGATTCTGTTTACTCTCCAAAATGTTTTCATTTGTCTGCAAACCAGCTTTATAACCATAACAATTTAGCGCATGGGCAACACATACATGTGTTATCTCATCTGGCCATGGCTGCCTACAGCCTAAAAGTTTACTCAGATAACTATATAAGAAAAGTCCAATTTTAATGCAGATGGTTTTTAGGTATACACCACTAAAACCTGAGCTGCAGTGAAGGTGAATGATATTTTGTTTGAGATGTTAAAAGCATCAAATAATGGCATTTGTGAAACTCAATGGTGATATTTTTTTGCGGAAACACAGCCTTGGTGAATAACCTGCAGACCTCTCTTTTTGATATTGTTGTCATTGTTAAGTGTTTTCCATCAAGGGCAAGAGCGGCGGCTAGACACCACCAGGGTAATCTGGTGTATGTATTTGGGTGAACTGACATGATTCCTGCAACAACTGAATGTTACTTCTGTTCTCTGTAGCTGTCTGTCATTTGTTTAATCCACTTTGCTCAAATTGATTACACACAGTGTATTTCTTGGCCAGACACAAAGAGAGAACTCATTGTTTGTCTGCTCCCTGTGCTCCTTGTTGTTCAATTAGTCCAGGCCACTGGCTGCTCATGCATTCATTGTATGGCCAGTTGACAGGAGGTTTTGACTGAAACCTGCGTGCCCTCGCTGGTTTTCTTGAGAGAGCAAGTGCACATACAAACTGAGATGTAATTACTGCTCAACAAGAGCCGCGGTCATTCATTTGTTAGTTCATTTGTTTGGCTGTGTGTGATATTTTTGAAGGTCCCTCAGTTAGTGAAGAAATTACTCTGCACACCTGTAGATCGGAATAACATTGCATCTCATTTGTTTTGTGGTGCATCATTTTGACACCTGTAGATGTGCACTGTGTATCATTATGAGGTTTACACCACAGAATTTTCCATGCTGTTAAGGTTAGGTTTAAACCAGTATTCTCATTTAGTTATGCTATCAGGAAGTACTAAAGAAAGACAAATGGCTTTGTAACCACAACATATTGAAAAGTCTGGAACTATGATATACAAGTTAATTTATTTTTCTTTCTTTCTTGCTCATGTAAATATATTGCTAGTAGGTGTCTACATGCATGCACCAAGTGCATTTTTTCACTGATGGAGCACAATATATAGAACTGCCAGTTTTATCTAGACATAAATTTAGTTGACATTATGTCACCATTTTTCCTAGGGACTGTTACACTGGATTGCACTAGTCTAAATGTGTGTTAACTAATTGTATCTCAGTATACTTTAGTAGTCATGGATGGATTATGAAACACTGATCCCTGGTCATAGACATGTAAAAGACCCCCACTCTCCTACTGTACAGACTGTAAGAGCAAGGCCCGCGGACTAAAAGAAGGTTTTGTGCCTCTTTTTTAGTCATTTTGCATCTCTATGACCTTTTTATTTTTGGTCTATGAGGGTGTTTGGCATCTCTTTGTGCTCATTTTGCATCTCTTTGTGGTGGTATTGCTTCTATTTCTTCTCATTTTACATTTATTTGTTGTTGGTTGGCTTTCCAATGAGAAATGTTTATGGTCACCTCATATAGAGGCTTTGGTCCAAGGGCCCCCTGGTTCCTTTAGCTCCTGGGTCTGTGCCTGGCTGGCTCCTTTAGTAATCCATCCATGGGTATAGCCACTGGCTCAATGGAAAGAGAATCCTCTCACTTTAGACTTATCTGATTAAACAGTATGCAGAGAAAATTGTTGTAAAAAATGAGCAACTGCTATTTCTTTCCTCAGTTCCTCACTTCTTTTAAGAGTCCATTTTCACTTTGAAAAGACAGTGTTGATGTTCATCCACATTATGGCTCAGATAGTGTCTAGTTATCATGTCATTCATTAAAAAATGTTTTTTTTAGGGATAAAACGGACAAACAAAAAAATTAGGCTTGTTGCCATGGTAAATGGAAAGTGGATAAAAGCACAGCTAATCCAAAGAGATGACTGTAAGTTGAGCTAGGTAAAACAATAGCTAGGCTTCAATTGAATTTCAAGAAAATATGCAAAATAAAATGTGAATTAATTCTCATTGCCATCTCTTATGTGAATATTACATGTTGGTACACTGAGATAAACATTTGTTGATACTAAGGCTACATGAAGTGACCTAAATCAGATTTTTTTTTCTTTCCAAGTGACTCAAATCTGGTCTTTTTACAAATGTGTGAACAAAGCAAATCTATTTTTTTTAATCATATCTGGGTCATTTCCATGTGTGGTCCTTGATATGTTTCATATTAGAGCTCTGGCTATGTGACTGCTGTAAGAATGGTCAGATCACAAGTTATGTTTTTCTTAATGTCACACTCCTCTGTCCAAGTGCATACTGCCTGTTGTAATCATTCAGGATCAGCCCCTCACAGACCTGGTAAAAATATATGTGAAGGAGAGCAACAACAGTGACAGGGGTCAGTGGAGAGATGAGGAAACATCATATTTGTTACACATTTATGGAAAAGCATTAGATTAGGCCAAACTGGAATGAACTTATCATAAAGAGCAGATTTGACTGTTGCACATTCAAATTGTAGATGTTATTCTTTTGTGCATGAGGCTCACATTTCAGTTTAATCTGTGTATGAGCGGCAGTATAAGACCTTAACAGTGTTCACAACAAAGCCGAATACATGTCACCTATAACCTTGAATGTGAACCATCAGCACAAAAAGTACTGGCTCTGCCAAAAAACAATGAATTGAGCATCAAGGCCTGTAATGTGAATGTAGTCTAATTCTCCAGTTGGGCTTCATTATACCAGGGTACTGTAAAAGAAGAGGGCGCAATAAGATGATGTCATTACAAGAGTGCCAAATGATGGAAAGCAAAATGTAAAACATGACTGAAATGAAGCAATGTTACCTTCTCCTCATTGCTCCGCAGAGATGTTAGGTTTTCATCTGCTGCTCTTTTCCTCTCTGCAGTGGCTGTTTAAATCGCATGCCTTCTCTGTTTCCATTACACTGTTGTTTCTATTTATACACTAACTTTTCTCTTCAGCCAAGTGTAGTGTATTTCAAGTTTTTCCACGTACAGATTTAATAAATATGCATAAACACAAGTGGATCTGAAACCAAACCTGATTTAGAACCGAGTGTGACAAATTCAGCCTAAGACGGTTGCTTTAGAGAGTGTAAACTTGCTGAACCTTTTGATTTTACATGCCTGTGAAGTCATCCTCACCCTCATACTTCTTTTTGCCCTGTGTTAAGAATCAAAAAACAACAAAGTTATCTATTTCTCCATTTCTTTCTCTCCATCCAAAATAACTGCTCTTGTTGTGTAACAAGCGTTACATGACATTCTAAAGACTTCTGTTGTTATTTTAATGTTATTCTTCTTAGACACTTAACATGCAGGTATATTAAAGACCTTCCTCGTTAAATCCACTTCCATCTACTGAACTGGATAACTATTGAGCTATGTCTGCCTTGTTGGGTTCAAGGTGTCTTCTCCTAAAAGCTGAAACACAGATCGCATCTGTGTGCCCACTTGACACCAAACAATCTCATCAAGTATCATGCATTCAGATTCCACAGGTAAGCAGTGGTCCCACATCAGTCACTGCCTGTCATTTCTGCATCTATGGCCCAACCACCCCCAGCTCTGCTGTCTGGCATGGAAATATTGCCAGGAGCACACTCCTACACTTAAAACAAAAACATTTCATCAGATGTCCTGGTAATCCAGACTCAGTTAAGCATCCTTGCATACATTCAGCAGGCAAGAAACAATTTTGTGTGATAGGATTTAGACTAAAGCACCACTCACACACTCTGTGCTCTATGATCTAATTTCACCTGCTACCAAAAGGTAAAAATCATCCAGTTCTATCAGCGCCACCACCAGCAAAACCCCCACACCTCTCATTACATTCATTTGTTTCTGAGAGACAGAAGTCAGCTAGCTGCACTACAGCCTTTTTTAATTCAAATTGGATTTGCTAAAATTGACACAGTGCAATGAAGTTTGAGCTTACAACCCTGGAAGTTCACACACACACACACACACACACACACACACTGAGCTGTCTGCTGATTCCTGCTTTTGTAGCTTAAGAACGGACCTGACATTCATTACAAGAGTCACTTGATACATGTTTCATTGCAGTACTGGAAATACACTGTTTTTGTAATAATCCTTACATATTATTAAGTGTGTTGTATTGATTCCCAGCATGAAGAATGTCATTGTAAAACAATCAATTTACACTAAGGACATGGACTGAGGTTATTAAATCTATTATTTCACAGTTATTTTACCACACTGAGCACTCATCAAAGACTTGGTTTAGCAATGCAATGATTCCACAGGCCCAGAATGATAAAGAACACACAAATAAATAAATGAACAGATAAATAAACAAACAACTTGTATTACCTTATGGAAACAAGAACAAACAATAATAATCTGCCCACAAGTTCATTAAAATCAGATGTTTGTCCTCCATATTATTATGACATGTACTGTGTATTCCCTCAGTAGCTTGTATAATCTACTTACATGTGAATGTAAAACCCATATTTTGGAGTAGATGTTTTATGCTTTTATTGTACCATCACTATGCTCAACAAACCAAGTGGTACTATTTATACATGCATGATTATTTGCACCTGAGCTATGGTGCTCAGGTATTAACATCTGTTGTGTAAAGTTTAAAAAAATGGTTGCACTCTATACAACACATCAAGACAGGCTGCTGTCTTCCAGACAACCTCTCTTTCTTGCTTTCTGCTTTGTTGACTGCTTAACCAAACACCTGATGTGAAATCAAGAAGTGTATTCTTGTCAAAGCACTGCCACTAAATTGCTATGCTGAGCCTGTGAAATGTGAACAGCTAGACAGGCTTAGGTTAGACTGGGCTAACAAGCTCATTATAAAAAAACATTTTTAAAGTTTATTTTAAAAAAGAATTAATTTAAAAGAAAACGGGATTAAAATGGCATCAGTCTGTGAAGAAGTCGGTGTTTTGCACCCTGCTCCGTATTTTTACAGGCAGGTGGGTTCCTGTCAAAGTGCAACTTATATCTCTAGTGCATATATTCGATATCAATAAATAAACACACAAGTCTGCTTTGTTATTAAAGTCAATGATTAGGTTCAGGATGTCAGCCTGCTTTCTCTAAACTTGGACGTTCAATGCAATTGAGCACTGAGGGGATTTCATAAAGCCAGAACAAAGGCCAAGCAAGGAGTTCTTGTCTGAATGAAAAATGGGATTGCTTTGTGTTTGTCCCTAGGCTTGTGTATCAATAACTTCAAAACATGAGAGATATGGTAAATATAGCCGCTCCCCATACTGCCTTTTTTGAGTAACCAAAGAGGGAAGCCATAATAACACACAGAAGCAAACATGCCGTGAGATGTTTTATTCATTCATTAAAGCCATCAGCAGCTTAGTACTGACACCATATCAAAGATGGATACAAACATACAGTATGAAACAGACTCTAAACAAACCGCATTTGGTGGTGGTTTTGTAGATTGCACAAATGTTGCATCTGTCCATCAAGTTATTTTAGTGGAGTCTGTGCTGTGAATAACAGCTTTCTTTCCAACTCTCTCTTAAAACTGCCAATCACCCCAGGCAAAACTGCAGGCGTGAGCCTCAGTAGCCGTGAACAGAGTGTTGCTGGAATCACACCCTACTGTGGCTGCAAACATTACACCAGGTTTTTCACCCCCAGTTCTGCAGTGGCATGCTGCTTTTGCTCTGATGTCTTATATTAATAGCACTTGTTTTCCTGAATAAAAAACACACTGTTTGCACATGGATAATAGTAAAACATTGCACACACTGAACATCCTCTCAGTCTAACAGTCGTTGTGTTGTTTCTGCAGTGGAAAACCCTAAAAATTTGGATACGCAAGCTGACAAAAATTTTTACTTGGACAATATGTCTGTTTAAGTGAATGTTTAGGACAATCAAAAGTCAAACTTGCGTTGGCCTATTCAGATAAAATAAGTGAGGACTGATATAAGTGATTAATATTTTACACATCACATAGCTGCTTAGATTAGTGTTATGTAAGGTAAAGTTTTTAGAAAAGAACTGGAAACAGAGGGAGACTTTCTATAAAGGACTTATTAATGTGATACCTGGTTTTTGACCTGAAGTGCTGTGGAGCTATGTTTTCAAAGGCAGGTCCCTATACTATCTGTATTGTGGACATAAACAATCATATAAGTGATGCAATTCCTGCTGCTAGTTTTTTTTACAATTCCAACTGTTAGTGGAGGTAAAATGGAGAGAAATGTTGTAACATGCCAACAAAGGCAATGAAGACAATGTGAACAATCCGCAATTTAAAATGCTAAGAAACCTGGATTTTTTTTTATTATCAAAAAAAAAAACTTGTATTTGTTTACATGACAACTACCCATGAGTCCTGCTGTATGCCTGTTTAATGACAGGTGACAAAAGTCATACAGTACATCAAACCTGACATAACAAATTGCACAGTGAGTTTGGTAACAAGAGTGCAACCCTGTCTACTACAACCCCAAATCAGAAAAAGTTAAGGCAGTATGTAAGAAAATAGTGATTTGTAAATCATCTCTGTCCTCATCAAGTTTATTCTTTACTCAAAATAAACACTCACTTCAGTTCTGATGCCTGAAACACATTCCAGAAAAAGTTGGGGCAGTAAACCATTTACCACGGTGTGATGTTACCATTCCTTTTACCACTTAGAAGACATTCAGGTACTGAGGACACCTTATAATTCAGTGTGTCAGGTGTAATTTTGTCCTATTCTTCCTGCAAACAGGTCTTAAGGTGCACAACAGTCCTGGGTCTTCGTTGACGCAATTTGCTTTTCAAAATGCGCGACATGTTCTCTAGTGGGGACAGGTCGGGATTCGGACAGGACAGTCCAGCACTTGCATCCTTTACTTGGCAGCTGTTACTTGGTAATGTGCGCAGTATGAGTTTTTACATTGTCTTATTGAAATATGCATGGGCATCCGTGGAAAAGATGTTGCAACGTACTGTATGTTACTCTCTATGTATTTTTCAGCATTAATGGAGCTGTCACAAACGGATAAGTTACCCTTACCAAGGGCACTGACACAACCCCAGACCATGACAGACCCTGGCTTTTGGACTTGTTGCTGGTAACAGTCTGGATGATCCTTTTCATCGTTGGTCCGGAGAACACAGTGTCCATTCCTTCCATAAAACACCTGAAATACTGTTTCCTCTGACCACAGTGCACATTTCCACTGTGTGATGGTCCATCCCAGGTTGCCTCTGAGCCCAGAGCAGTCGACTACACTTCTGGACACTGTTGACATAGGGCTTCCTTTTGGCACAGTACAGTTTTAAGTGGCATATATGGATGTAACTATGTATTGTTATTCCTGACACAGGTGTGCCAAAGTAATCCTGAGCTCATGTGGCTATATCGCTTATAGAAGAGTGATGATTCTTGATGCACTGTCTTCTGAGGGATCAGAGAGCACAGTCATCCAGCTTAGGCTTGCACCCTTGCCCTTTATGCACTGAAATTCCTCCAGATTCCTTCAATCTTTTAATTATGCATGGTAGAGGATGACATATCCAAATCCCTTCCTATGTTTTTTTGAGGAACATAATTTTAACATTTCAATGATTTTCTTATGAATATGTTGGCAACTGGCGATCCTCGGTCCATCTTTGCTCCCACAGGGCTCGGCCTTTCCTGGATGCCTCTTTTGCTCCAAATCATGATTGCAGTCACCTGTATCAAATGGAACCATCATTTCATTGTTTTAGAAAAGGTTAACAGTGCCTTTATACACTACACTGTCTTTATAAACCACAGCCTTCCCATAACTATAAAATAATACAATATTGATGCCTAACTAACCTAACCATAGATGAAACTCTAGTACTCAATCCAGGTCTCTGTGATAGTTGGCTGGTGTGATAAATGTGCATTTTGTTTGCCTGCCTTCAGCCACAACCACCTCCTGGTGACTCAGATGTGGTTAATAAATTTAAAACTACATTCATGAAAAACATATGTTGTTTCCAAACATAATTTAACCAAACATTATGTTTGCTGTTGTAGTTTAGTTGTATAAAAACCTAACATTTAGGGAACAGGGTTGAACAGTGGCAGTGAACAGCAGCCCATTGACATTATGCTTAAGGAGCAGTAAAGAATTTATTATTCAAGCCTGAAGAGCAGCACTCAAGCATGATACTTCCTGAAGAGCACACCACTTATACAAATTTTTAAAATCATTGGGAACAATTGCGTACAATAAAATGGCTTGATGTTGTATGTGTACACAGCCAAGAAGTAAATTGGGTAACAAAGGTACTGCATTATGGCTGCTCTCTTTTGTAATGACATCAATAAAAGGAAATCAAACAAGGAAACTGGTGCCATATTGCTGCACATCTACATACAGAGACACTGACCTTAATAGAACATTGGTTATATCGGATTAGTTTTAGAAGTGCTCACTATATAATTTACAAAACATTTATGATGCAAAATGTATGCATATACAGTAGTAATATCCTACAGACTCATGTAAAGGAGAAGTTTGCGTGAGTGGTTTCATAGTGTTTCTGCTCTCCAGCTTTTTGGCTTTAAAGGTGAGGTAAAAGAAGAGAGCTTTAGGATATATAGGTTAATTTGGTTTCTATACAAAATGTGACTGACTCAGTCTTTAACATTTAATCCAAAGGGAGGTATTTTTCAAGAAGCCAAAAGGGTGTGTGAAGGGTAATAAATCCCCAGCTTGACTCTCCAGAGCCTTGCAGAGGTTTCAACACATGCTAAAAAGCTGGGACTTGGACTATATTGTGAGTGAAATAGTGGGCATACTGCTCACCTGAATAATGCACAAGGTTGAAAGGTCATGATGGAATTTCCATTGTTATAAAATTTAGGAGAGAGCCAAGGTGGAAAAGAGGTCCACTGCATTTACTTTCATTCATAACACTTCAGAACCATACTAATTACTTGATGTATTAATAACTGCCCTTGCTACTGTAACTCAAGGCCTCCACTGCATTCCCATCTTTAAAATCTGACCTGTTAAAAATGTGATGAATTACTCGAGGTGTTTTTTCACCTGGACGGTCCATCTCTAATGGGCATCATTTTATTGCATACTTCAAACTGATAACACCTCTTTCAGGCCAGTACTGTAGTTGTAAAGGCACTTCCTGCACTGAACATAATGGCTTGGTTTTAAAACTTTTACAAGCACATGACCAGCAGTGGATTTCAGAAAGGTCATCTGGGTCATGCAATTAATACTTCTCTTACATCTTTTTGAATTAAACTCATATACGAAATGTTCTGTGAAACACATTAAAATGTGTTTCTACAGCTAAATATTTACATGAAAAAATAAACAGATGCAATTTCTGTAGCTTTCAGTTATGAATCATTTATGATAGATCTTGTTTTCAGATCTTATGCATAACAACCCTTGCAATCCCATTATGAATGAGAGAGAGATGTATTTGTATGCAGCTCATAAACAGCCGTTATGCATAGTTTTAAACAGCATTATCATGACAGTGCTTAAGTGAGAAATAGCTCGTTATTATAGTCTGTCTTCAGGTGCATATTAACTTAAAAAGACCTAAATGAATACTCTGTTCCATTTCTGTACCTAAGTCTATAGGCCTTTCAAAGAGAGGGGCAGCCAAGGACATGAACAACACAACACAAGGGAAAAGCTTTATATGCGCTTTGAAGCTCTGAATGATAGCAGGTTGTCTAACAAGAGCAATATGAATATCTGGTAGAAAGACATTTCTACAACACCAGAGTCCTTTTTTGTTGTTGTTGTTGTTATTATGTGCGTTGCAGTGACAAGGAAGGTGTTGTGTGGATAAGACCAGTTACATTAATGATGCCCTTGCTGTGAATGTACTACTTTGACTTACTCTTTAAAATGCGATGCTTATATGCGCATGAGAAACTATCGCATTTACTTAATACAGACATAAAAAGTTCAAGGATATGGTACTGATGGAGGATATTAATTACTCAAATGATTAAATTTCTCCCTGACATGTTTTCTCAGTAAACCTCCACTGCCCCTTCAAGTGTTTTTCAGCACACTGAGACGCAAATCAGACATTTTCTGAAGTTTATTATGTTATTAGGGCACACAGACTGACCTTGATCTTTCCTTGGAACATTTAACCAACCCCAAGGTGGCTATTATTGTGATGAATATTCGGCACGGCTGACAGCACCACAGCTTATTTATTTACCCAGCGAGTGGTAGCTCGCTACCTCGCCATGACCTCACGCTGTGTCTTCCTCCCTCATTTGTCAGCTTACACCTCCTCTGGTAGCCATGCAGCTCCAACAATGTGAGGTGTGTAATCACAACATGAAACTAGGAAAGGTAGCTAAAATTTAAATAAAACAAACAAACAAACAAACAAAGGAAGACAGCTGATGCAGCAAATTACTCACACCTTAATCTTTTTCAGTTTTTTATGTTTGCCAGCCTGTGGTGTTGAAATATTTAGGTCCTTATGTCTGGATTTCTCTGCGTGAAAAACAACTTAAAAATAGCAGACTGCTCAGATACAAGTTTTCCTCTTAGGAGTCTCAGTGTGCGCAATTAAGTTGCAATGTAATCCAGAGTGTTGTTTATTCTCATGGCATTACTAAACTGAAACAATTTATTTGTCAAGGTTATTGGTGGTGCTCAGGTTAAAAAGGTAGGTGTGTCAGATCTCTACCGTAACCAGTCATTGAGTATGTGAACCGACTTTTCTCACAGTAGTGTGTCCACTGCAACAGATAATAAACAAGTAATGAAAAACAAATTCTTGACTGTGCATTAACAAACTAAAAACCTTTATCAAACTTAACCAAACTACTTTTGTCATTTAAACCAAGCCACAGATGGGATTCAGGATGCAAACCCATTGTTCTCTTGTGCCAAAGTCCTGCATTTTTATAGCCAACCATCCACCCAGACCACATTTCTATGATTTATACAGCATGTAGAAAAAAAAAAGATCACACTTTTTCACTGAATGAAGGAAAAAAGAACATGACTGAACATTGGAAATAGAAGTATATACTGTATATGTAATTTCTATGAGGCAGAGAGGCAATGTATATGATTAAAGTTTGTGGTAGTACTGTTAGCTACACATTTCACGGCTATTTCCACGTTAAGAAAAGTGCATGCACCTCCCCAGACAAACCTCTTTGCATCAGATGCGTAGGCCAAGGAATATTACTAGTAGAGATAAAAGATGAGAGCCACACTGAGAAATGATGAGAGAACACACTGATTTAATGCTCCTGCAAAATTATTTTTATTTGGGCCAAACTACCACCTACCACCACAGCAATTTTCATGTCCAGTGTTATTACCAAAATCCCTTTTGGGTTAATTATCTCTGTGTGTTCACTATCAATGCTTTGTACGCTGTGCATGATACATTAAGCTTGTTTTCCCCCAAGCCTTCCATTGTATTCTTTAGGGCCATATACATAATGTTGTCTTTTCACCACTAAATGTTCAGTAAGGGAAGTTTGATAGTTCTTAACTGGGGTTTAGGTTTTAACTTTCTTTCTTGCATCGGCTCTGTCATTTAGGACATCAACTTTGAAGTGAAATGATAACTATGCTGGTGAAGCGCTGAATTTCATCTTTATTATTTAGTGTTTACAGCTGGTTACCATAGTATAGGTGTCATAGCCTTTTATATAAATATTCCTAGAATTCTAAGGAACAAAAAGTAATTTGACAAATTAGTGTGTAGATGGCAACAATCAGATTGAACTATGCTACAAATGTAGTGCGTTTGGCAGTGTTGATTAATTATAAATTAATTCATTACAATCAAAGATCAATAGGCACAAGGGATGAATATACTGTACAGTTCTTTTGCCACAGTATTGCTGGTGATGTCACATTATCCAGAGCTGGCAGAGAAAAACATAATTCCTCAGAACCAAAGTTGAAATCATTTAAACTTTTATTCTGTTTAAGGATATCGTTAACAGAACTGAACATGGATTTTACAGCCTGACAAAAATACTTCTGGATGACAGGTCCTCCCACTAAATCTTATTTGGGAAGAAAGTCTGTGTCATGTGTTTGGCATGACAGCGTGGTCCCTATGCAGTTCATTTTGGCAAGTGACCCCTTCAGATTTTTGGGTCATTTTCATCATGCACAAGAGAAGCCTATTCTGCATGCCAAAGACAACCCTAAATCTTAAGGCAGCAGGGATGTTGATGTTAGAGTATGCATTCACATAAAAGAGAGGAAGATCTGAAGGATGCCATAAGCTGGGCTCTAGGCCCTGAACAGTGAGACCCTGAAGACACACTGGGAATATTATAGAATGATTGATACACACGGTCGGGGAACAGAGCAGCACAAAGGAATGCTGAGGAGTTTTTATCTGCTCAGTTCCATTGAAATATGGTTTATAATCTTCTGCTCACCCCCTTCCTCTAAGAACCTATAGATTATAACACAGAACCACCAAATATCTTCCATAATTCTCATAAAACGCTACATGATATGCACACATCTACTACTAGTGTGAATCTCGCAGCTGAGACAGGTGTCATATCTTTCATATACTTTCTCACTCTATGTGTCTGAGTCTAATAAAATCAGTATCTACACCGTATAATGAAACCTTAAAGTAAAGTTAATTTGTCTCATTGAGCGCACATGATTATAGATACATCTCCATGCATTATTTTCCCTTGTGTGGCTTTTTAATAATATGGTGCCTTTATAAAAATTATAGGAATGAAACTGTATCCTGGCAACTGTGACACACCACACAGTGAGGCATGAGATGTCAAAAAATGTCATTTGGTGTGGTTTTGGTACCTCCTGATTGGCCACTTTCTGTAATGAACAGCACTGCTTCAGGATACGCATTTGCTTAGGCTTCACAAGGCATCTCTTCCGAAGTGTTAACCAGCACCTATAGCACTGGTAACTCAACAGAGAAAGCAGTTAGCTCAACCTAAAACAAATAAACACTATAGACAAACCACTGTCCCTCTGCTGTCTGTAAATCCCATATTAACTCTCCTCCTGGCTATGGTGTGCTTTCTAACTCATCTGAGGAAAATATCTGGTTTCTTAACTGCTCTTCACTAGCTAGTTCCTAATTTCCTCTAGTCTAGGCATTTGGTGCTAGGAAGCTAGCGTATGATGGCTTTCTAGCCTGCCCCTGAAAACAACACTGATGAGATCAGTGGCAGTGAATCACAAACAGTAAAACTGCAGGCAGTATACTGTACACTGTTTGTCCCTACCTCAGAATACAGTCCATTCCAGTGACATGCTTACTGGACCTTTGTTGTCATGATAACAATCAAGTCATAAACACATTTGAGCCAATAGCAGCTATAATATTTTTTATGTTAATAATGGATAGAGTTAAAATTGCTTCATAATGAATCAGTACTTGCTCCCGATCCACATGGTAAAACATTAATAACAGATTTGTGCCAGGCACTCCTGGGCTGTTTGACCGACCTATTTAACCTTGAGTTGATCTCCTCTCACTGAGGTACTCGCTGATGATCAATAAGCAATCAGTGAACTTGTCTTTGCATGCTTTGGCCAGTGAAGGTGTCTACAAAGCAAGCAATCAGTTTTGCAAATCCCTGTTTTATTTGCTATCATATAACTTTACCTTCATCTCAAGCTATCAAGTTGCTGGTGTAATATCCATTTGCTAATGCAGTAATTGACCCCAGCACATTACATATTTCCACTGGGCTAAAGCAGGTTCATTGTAAGTGCTGCACTTGAAACAAATCTTTCATGAACATATTTCCACCATATCGGCAGAAAAATCTCAGAGGACACAGTGTGACAAAGACCTGTCAGGCAAACTTATAATGATGAACCCCTTTGTAGATATTTTAATATTTGGCATTCGAATTCAGTAGCAGGTGATATTCTGCTCTAATCTTGCAGCTGCAGTGTAGAATTCGTGGTTTTCTAAATCAAAAAAATGTCTGAGCTGAAGCACGTATCTACAGTGGAGACCTAAATAAGGAACCCAGTTATATTCTATAAACAGTTTTATGAGTTCTCAAAACCTGTAAGTATTAATAATGTATAACCCCATATTCTATGTCAATTATCATGTGGATTAAAATACCAAAATAAATAATAATTAGACAGACAGATAGATGTGATGGCTTTGTCTCTGGATCTTGAAGGTTTAACTTTTAGCAGTCTTTCTTTGAATCTGTGTACAGACAGTATAGCTTGTTAGTATGTAAATGCTGTTGGGTTTTTTAGCATTTGCAGTGCGGAGTAGCCCTGGAGAACCAATTTCTTGATTATAAAGAACTTTATTGTAAACATAAAAAATACAGAAATAGAAACATTTGTGCATTTGTTTTTACTGAACAGTAAATATCTTTTCACACCAACATACAGAAGGAAAGCAAAATAATTTTACATTAAAGACTGTACAAAAGTAGTCCAAAGGCTAGCAAGCCAATGCACAGACCAAACCTATTTAAATATTAATGGGACAAAGCTCAGACAGCTTCTTATTGAGTCTGCCAACTGAGTCTGCTTTATGTGTTTAAACACCAAGCCAAAACAGACCATTTGAATGCTGGAGGTCCATATGTACAATACTTGGAGGCTCTGACCTGAATGACAAATTAAACACACACTATGTGGACAAAAGTATCGGGGCTCCTGACCATTACACCAAGACATTTTAATGACATTGCATTCAAATACATGGACTTTAATATGCACTTCACCCCACCTGCTAGGTCTAATCCAAAACTGGGCAAAGAGGCAGAGTGTGAGTGGATCACTCTACAGTAGACAGCTAGTGGCCAGCCACCTATGGCCGTCACTCAAAGTGGCCACGCCCTTGATTACTGCATAAGTTTTAGTTTCAATATAACTTAAACAGGCAAGATATATATAAAAAAATACAGTTGTCATGAAAGGGAAATTTGCTTTAGAGACCAAAACCATTTTTTGTACCAGGCTGTACAGCAAAGATGTTTATTTCTGCTGTAAAGTTGTGCAATTTAACATGGGAGTCTGTGGGGACTGACTCCCTTTTGGATCCAGTCTCAAGTGGCTATTCTCAGCCTTGGAGATTGCCGCTTTCTTTTCCTCATACTTTGAGTTCAGAGATGTCAGTCTCTTCTGTCTTTTGTGACAAACACGGTAAACATCTCACTTTGTTGGTATAAGTTGGTGTTGTCGAACATTCAAAGATGTTCTCAGCTGAACTTATTCTGTTTAATGGGTTTTAATGGTTTGAGCTCAGTCATAATGACCTACATATTCTGTTTATTTATGTGTTTACAGCAACACATACAGTATTTGAATAGGGTGTGCTTATCCTGTGACTTTATTAACCAGATTTGTCCAATATTTGAAATACTCTTTTAATTTTACACTCAGTGAGTTCAATAAAATATTTTCAGTCAGATTTTGATTTATAAACTGCAGAAAAGGACTGCATAGCTTTTTAGAGTGGAAGTCATTTTTCTTATCAAATTCAAACCACAGCTGTTTCCTATAGTACATTACATGAAGAGACGGCACTGTCCTACAACTTCAAAATCTGTCATCATTAAATAACAAATTGAAAGATGTAGTTCAGTTTTTTGCTATATATTTTAATTGGTATGACCCCCATCTCATTTTGATAACAGTTCGGTGCAACTTTCTCCATTTATCAGAAACTCTTTACCACATTGTAGAAACTCAATAAATTATTCTGTCAGTTTGCAGCATTTGAATTGCAGCTCCTTCTTCTCTGCCCTTCAGATTTCTGCTCTCACTGCAGAGATTTCACTGTCACTCCCTCTTACTTACCCTCACATTCACTCATTTTCCCTTTTCATGCAGACTTTTATTTTTATGATATCTAGCTTATATCTAAGGGTACTTTAACATAGTGTGATAGTTTGTGTGGCCAATAAAAAAGGCACGAGTGCTCCAAAATAGCACCAAAAAAACCTTAGTTATCGTATGTAGAGGCAGTCATGAATGCCTAATGCCATTTCATATCGAGCTGGTGTGGCAACTTATTGGCAAACACATTACTTTAAGTTTCTCTTTCTCAATCAATTCACTGGAAAGCTAAAAACCAATTTGGAGCATGGCAGCTCCCATGAGGCTTGATTGATGGGTTTGAGTGGGAATGTGCATATCCAAGCAAGGTTTGGTTTATGTGTCCTCAAATTCCATTGGGTGGAAAATGTGGATTGAGTGAGGCCGTCATGGATTTGGCATCACTAACTTTGGGGCAGATTGCGGAGAGCGGATTGATGCTCAGCGGAGGGTATGTGACAGTTCATCTGAAGGAAGAATGGGAGTGAGAAGGGAAAATACACAGGCAGATCTATATAAAGATTGACAGCGCCACGAGGCTGATGGCATGCAACAGTACATGGTAAAGTACAAATGGAAAAGAAAGTAACCCAGACAGAATAATTGGAAACTGGCACAGTTGCTAAATTAGTAATTAATTTCACTAATAAACATTTCCAGATGTACTCAATAGTTGTCATTTAAAACAGATGTTACCTGCTGTACTTGAACCCCAGCCTATTCACTATCATGTTCCAGCATTTTACAGTGGGGGATGTCTCTGCCTGGCCTTCTAACTTCAAAGCTCTGTGCTTTATTTATGTCTGGATGATGGAAAAGCCATATGCTCATAAGAAGACCACAGGAACACATGAAAGTTACGGTCACTCAGGAATCAATTCTGCAATTAAACCACACAGTGTAAACATCCGAGAGTTCCTATTTGTCACTGGCCCAGAGGTCAATATGTCTATGGATAATCAGTGGTCAGGTTATAAATAACATGAATGCATCAGGGAATTCTTTGTGTTTTAGGCATAAACACTTGTTATTGCAGAAAACATTGTGATGCTTGAACCAGATGCAACAGTATTAAGGTTTGTAGTAATTGTTTATCAAGTATACAGGTTTGTGTAGTATATTCCTCCTCTGGATATGAGCCATGTTTGTGTTGGAACCTTGTGCCCTAGAAACCTTGCAGATTATCTGCGTTAAAGGAACCAGTGCCTGTGTCCTTGCATCAGTATCTAGGCTTACAGCTGGCCCCTCACTTAGCACTGTGTTGATGGTGCCAGTGATATTCCTACAGCGCTCACTGTAGCCAGTGAAATCCTGCCAAGTGTCATGGGTGGATAGCAGACTGGCAGATGTGGGCATGGAAAAAAAGAAACCCGTCTGCTCGTCCTAACTGCTGTATCTATCCGAGCGGTGTAGGTATAATAGAGGAGCAGGGTTAGGTTTGCTGTGCCACTTATAGGAGACCAATGGAGCTGGACAAGAACATGATTTTTATGTGCTGACAATTTAGAACCTGTAGCAAAGGGAATAAAAGAGTCTCAGGCTCGATGGAACTTAGACAGGTAGATTAATTAAGATGTTAAATGCTAAGCTCACATTCAGTTTCACTACATATCGTTCCTGAATGATGTATTCAAACACACCGTTAGTTTTCAAATTTAATGTTATCCAAAGGCTTGATGCAAAAGCTTAAATATAAAATTCTAATTTGAAAGGGACTTTTTGACTTGTTTATGGATTAAATTGAGAGGTTATTAATCAAATTGCATTAATTTTGTTGTATATAGGTGCACTGATGTGGACATACAGCACTACAAAGGCCTCATGACAAGAAGGTTCAGGGTGTGAAGCTGCTGGCAGTCCGAGGCCTTTCTGTGTATCCCCATACAGTACCTGTAGTTTCCTCCAGCTTCCTCCCACAGTCCACACACATGCAGATTTGGTTAACTGGTAGTTGTAGATTGCCTGTCAGCTTGAGTATGAGTGTGAATAGTTGTCTGTCTTTATGTGTGAGTCCTGTGATAGTCTGGCGACTGATGGAGGGTGTACCCCTTTCCTTTTATGTCTGCTACTGCTAATTCATTAGTAAGTAATCACATGGGCTACTTGTCTGCTGTCTTACCTGCCCTGTTGTAACTCACCTGTGCCTGCCATCTTTACTGCCCTGTTAATGGTTACCTGAGTCCATTACTTTGAAGAGTGGAGTACTCAGTCATTTTGTCTGCCTTGTTGCATATCACCTTGCATTGTGAATCTAGATTTGGGTTGAAACAATAGTGATTTATTTTTTTTAATATGCTTATCTGCTTATGTCATTTGTAAATTATTTCTTGCAGCAGTTAATTCCTGAAGTGTTATCATCACTGTGAGGGTTCCAGGCAACTGGCAAAAACTCTAGCGCACCCCCCCCCCCCCACACACACACACACACTTTTTCCCCTTATATTTGGTACTGAATGAACAAGATACACCTGGTTAATTTGTGAGCTTTATAGATGCTGATAGATGGCTTTTCTTATCTTTGGATACAGTTGTTTCTAGTATGCTATGCTAAGCCAACCAGCTGCTAGCTGCAGCTCCATATAAACAAAAGCATGCATACAGTGTATGAGAGCAGTAGTCTGTCTCTAGTCAAGAAAGTGCTGCTTATTTCTCAAAATGTAAAACTATACTTTGAGGGGAAACGGGTTTTTGGAAGAAAAACATAATGATACTTGGTGAAGTAATAGGAGAGTCACTTGTACCAGTGGTAAGGAACTCCAGTGGTGCTGACTAGCATTGGATTATTTCAGTTTTTAAGGAAATTTAAAATTATCCAGAGCACAACTCGTAAAATTTCTCTTGATTTTACTGGCCTGACTGAGATTTTGTGTAATTTCTTCTCATGCAATTCTGTTGTAGATCTGCACAGGTTCTATCCTTAGTCTTCTAAGTAGAGCAGTCCTACATACAATACTGAGACAATAACCTCGATATAATAAATAATTTAAATACAAAAAGTGGGCAGGTGAGCTGGAGGTGGCGAGAGAAGTGGGGAGAAGGGGGGTGGCTGCACTAATCAGTAGGCTGCCCTCAGGAATCAGTCCACAAAAGCAAGGACTTCTGAATGAGAAAAAGCCAGAGAAAAAAGAGCACAGGGGGGACTGCAGGGTGTGGAGAAGGAAAGAAGAAATAACTAAAATAATACATTCAAAAAAAAAAAATCTGGCATGAAAACCTAAATAATAAAATGGTAGTGCAAGCGAGGGACAGACACAGGACAGAGGGAGATAGTAAAATAGACAAAGAAGTGTCAAGGCACAATTCATGCATTGCATCTTAAGTAAGAAGTGAGAGTATGAGGACTGAATAATGAAACAAAGATTAGTTATTAGGTATGCCAGGTAGGTCTTTGTTGGAGAGCTCTTGGAAATATTTAAAAAGGTTAGTGTATGAATAAACATAGCTTATCAAGGTCCTTTTACACATGGAAAAGGAAGCAATCCTAATGAATAATAAAGAGCTTATGTGACGGGAGAGTCAGCCTTGTCTCTACAGTTATCCCCCTCCCTGTAAGTAGTAATGGAATGTTTCCTACAGGACTTTTTTTTTACCGTAAAGGACAAAGGCATAATCATTAAAATGGGGAAGCAGGGAGGAGTCAATATTGCAAAGAGCTGTTGTTATTCTTTGTGCAGGCTACAGATGGACTGCATATTAGGAGCATGGTGTTCCCATTAAAGATTCCACTGACACATGTTCACACAGCCCTGTTCAACTGCTCCCAAGGTCTCTGTTACAGTTCTGTCACACACATGTAGGACACTGAAACAGCAAGAGGAACATAAAGAAGTCTCAGCTGAGACTGGGAAGCGGTACTTGCATAATTTTTTTATGAGCTATAGTTTATATAATGAAATAGATTGTGACATGCATGTTAATTGCTCACTGTTGAACCGTACAGTTAAAGAAAAGTAATTTCCTCAGTGGTAATCAGCCTGACGTCTCTGGTAATATGTGCTGTATGTGATACAATTATGCCTGCTAACATCATTACAGTCACTTAGACTTCACTGTCTTGTATTGTTAGATGATATATCACAGCACCTTTTAACCACGTGTAGTGCAGATTTTAAATTATGTGTTTTGAAATGTTCTTTGATATGTTTTTGCATATAATTATGAAGCCAGTGGAACTGACACTTTGTCACAGTTGCTTCTTCAGGTTTCGCAAAGATTTAGTTTCAAGAAAACTAGACAGTAAAGGCAGAAAAAATTCAGAATTCCTATCAACTACCACCAGCTGTTGCCAATTAGTTGACCTGGTTACATTTGAAAACTATGTCTTTAGCACCTTCAAAAAAAGCTAAATGTACCATCAACGCTATTGACATTATTTGGCCTGTGTCTTGAGAGGCATTAATGTTCCATAGCTACGGTATAGTCATCTGTCGGTTCTGTGCAGTCTATATATCACTTCCATCCTGGAGGGCAATCTTTCTGTACTGTATGTGAGGTTGTTTATCTGTCACAACACTGAGAGGTGCCCTTGACGATCTTTGATGCTGGTACAGCATTTCCTCAGCCTCTCACCTGGTTGGAGTGCAAACCTTGCAACACACAGGGACTATGTGTATTGAGTGAAACTGGGATGTTTCATGTTACACAACACAAAACAATGACTTTTCATATGTGGAGGGATGGATTTCATGAGAGGAGAATATTACACATACAAATTTATTGTAAACTATAGTCAAAATTATATTCTAACTTGCTGAGGTACAGTGTGAGGCAGGTGAGTGAACATCGGTCCCAGTCTCTCAGTGTTATTGCTCAGTGGGCAGACAACTGTTTACTCTTTCACAATCCAAGTCTTGATCTGTTGTTCTCCCTGGATCAACCACTTCTGGACTTTTCTAGAAATGGCCAGTCACCATCCAGTCTTAAATCCTCCCAGGGTCCCCCAGCTCTGTCCTACACACACCATATATACCTGTTAGACAGGGTAATTGGAATTTGAAGGGGGTGGAGTATTAAAGGGCTGTTGGGGATTGGGGAGACCCACATACATGTGCAAAAATATTTGTTTAGATATTTAGAATTAACTGGGTTAATACTTCAAATTTAAGATGAGGTTACCCACTCTGGTACAGTAGGTGGCAGTATGCACCTTTCATGTTGGCCTGTAACCCATCAATTAAATGAAGAAGAAGCAGGAAGAAATATACCTTTTTGGCGGCATTTACCTGTTTTGGACCCAGTTAGCTGGACTCTGCCTCTTACCTGTTCCACTGGATTAATTAATTGTCTTGGACTCTTCTCGTGTTTTTGGCCTGTTTCGGACTCCGACTCTACCTTTGGATATCCCTACTCGGGTCTGTCTGCCTGGAGTCTTATGTAAAATTTCTGTTTGTGCTCAACTATAATCAATTGCTGTACTTTACCTGTCTGCCTGAGTTTGCTTTTGGCTCCTCAATCTCTACTTGATGTTTTTACTTGAGACATGACATATCCAACAGATACCATTAGTCACTGTGTCCGCCTGATAAAAATATGTCCTATATTCACTTTCCTTTGAGCTCTGTTTTGGTCCCCACCAACTTCTAAGAAAAACATTTTGCTGCTAAATGCTGTGCCGTCTTCACCTGCTGAGTGAAAACGGTCTGTCCTCTCTTTGGTGCTGGCCAGGTAGTGTGCAGGGCAACCCTGAGTCCTACAAGTTACATTTATATACAAATAATTTGCCACCATAAATACTTTCTGAAGGGAAGATAACTTCAATCACACAATAGTTTCTGTTAATGCACTGGCATATCATGGTCCTGTTTAATACAAACCAAAGTGCTTTTGTTGCCTAAACTTAACCACAATGGGACTGTGGATGCAAAGACTGGTCTCAGTTGTGATCTTTGTATGATTACTGCTATCCACCTCCTGGCAATTCCACTATCATAAAAAAAAAAATCTAGTGCTTCTTACAATCATTCATTCACAAGAAAGAATACTTGTTTTTGAATATAATCCAGTCATTGATTACAGTGATTTTGTACTATATGAATTTCTTCTCCAGGTGCTCCGGCTTCCCCCCACAGTCAAAGACATGTAGCTTTGGTTGACTGGCGACTCTAAATTGCCCATAGGAGTGAGTGTGTGTAGTTGTTTGTCTGCATGTCAGTCCTGTGATAGACTGGCGACCTGTCCAGGGTGGACCCTGCCTCTCGCCTAGTATCAGCTGGAATAGGCTCCAGACCCCCCCGCTTATTCAGGAATAATTCAGGATGGATGAATATCATTTCCAGGAGATGTGGTTGTAGAGTAGGTCTATCAGAGCTTTTTCACTTAAAACAGCTGCCTGTTGCATGTGGGCACAATGTTGATAAGAGTGGTGAGAGTGAGTCAAGACATTAAAGGGCAGTAAAACCAGCTCTAAAGCTGAAGAAAATGAGGATCAAGTGATGTTGCTCTGTGGGTTCATCACTACGAGTGACCCCTTATACATGCATGTCATTTGATTAAAAATATTAATCACCTTTAACAAAAAGAAACAAAATATAAAAGAAATACCCTTATTGTGCAAATGCAGATGACAGTCCAATCAGTGTGTTTTGTCTGTAACAATCTAACAGCTAAAAATAAAATTAATTGTTAAATCTCCTGCAAGTGTTTTAATGTTTGAGAAAGCACATCATATCTAAGTAGGTTCTCAACTTGAAACATCATCAAAATGAGCTGGCGCGGTCATCCGCTTAATGAAAAACGCCACATCACACCAGGTGTATTATTTCTTTTACTTTCCAAAAATACACGTTTGTACACAAATAGTCGCAAAGGGTTGAGCACTTAAGGTGAGATGGAAGGTTGTGGATATATGTGTAGAGGGGAAGTGAGCAGGTCTAGAGATGATTTAACTACAAGTAAAATGACAGGTAGGTAGATCAGTTTTACTGTTAGTTGTAGAAAATGATGACAACATGCTATATATTGATGAGTTGTTTTTTTGTAATGTTTATCAGTTTCTGAACACGAAAACCTCAGAGTGGATAAAGAGTGATTCAATGGCGTGCCAGTCACAGTGTCTTTTTAATTGCGCTCCTTGTGTTTGAACAGGTGAGTGGGAGGCTGGTGTGTGTATTTGAGTGTCTGGGGGTGCATTATAGTTTGATGAAGTGCGGGCATATGTTTGTGTTTCCGAGTTGTCAATGCAGGTTCACTGAAGGTAGTGATGTGAAGTGCGGAAAGCCCATTTTATGCTGAAATGTGCTTGATGTTGAAAACAGTTTATGCCTTGTGCCAAGATGAGAACGCTTTTCTGTAGGAAGAGGAGGAATACCATTTCATGGGTGACCTTGCAGGGAGTTTTCAACAAAAACTACAGTGGCATCTTTTTAGAAAATAGTAAATACTGTATCTTTGTATACAGGGCGTTTTACTCGCCCAATTTTTGCCCACTCTCCTCATTTACAATCAAAACTGGTCAAATTAATTCTTGAAAACTGAGAGCTCAAGTATGCTTGGTGCCGAATTTGCAATAGGACAGATAAGGTATTGCACAAAAAACAGACTTTCACACAAAGACATTTCAATCCCTCATTCAAAGTAAATGTGAATACCTGACAGACATACGAGTGTAAGCTGTAAATCAATGGAAACCATGCTTTAAAAAAACAGCTGACCAATCAGAATTGAATCTACACTTACTGTATACATCACTAAAATCACATACTGTACTCTACTGTAGATTTCTCATATGTTCTGATATAACATCAATAGCTCAAGAACTATTATCTCTGTATCACTGATTATGTTTACCTGAACAGGTTATAATGTTGCTATTGGCTATCCTTTAGTGAAAGGTGCCTTGATGAGTTTTTGACCAAAGGTAGCAGTATGGAGTGGCACACATGTATACTTGGATGCATGAGTAAAAAAGAAAGATGATCAGGGCCACATGTGACAGAGCATATTTTGACAAATCTCAGAAAGTGTGAGCTATATAGATATTTATTTCAAATACTTTTTTAGATGTTGTAATGTGCAATCTTTAAAAACTACTTCAAATGGAAGACAGGCAGTGAAAATTGTTTGGGTTTCTCAGACCTGTGCAGAAATAAAAAAAAGAAGGGAGAGCAGAAAGACCATTACTTGGTCTTGTGCTTTTTGTTTGCTCTGGGAATTCAATATTCTTATTATTGTGTTTACTAATTCAACATTAGCGAGGTCGATTGTTTTGCTTTCTTGTGGTCCCAGTGGGTCTGTTCCTTTGCTTGGCTAATAGAGTGCAAAACAACCATTTGACTTGTTGAAATTTCAGTAGATATTGTATATTGTTCTGTGGAATAGTATTCATTTTCATCCACTTATGGTCAGGCGTGTTTGAAATCAGAAGATGTGTTTTTCTTCTCGTCTATACATTAGTGCTCTCCACACAAGTAAAACATAAACAAAATCAAATACATTTCTGAAAACCTCTAATTTGACCCATGACAGTCAGATAGTTAACATACTGGATCATGGCCAGGGAAAATACTTGTTTCTGATCAGATGCAGATGTTCACCAAAACAAACATTATATTTATGGATCATTATTTTACTCTATTAACTAACCATGGGCTAAAATTTAAACACATTTCCTTGTTTTTAATAATGGTAAAAGGTCTAAAAGCTTTGTGATGGATGGTTGTTTGTCTACACATCACCATTATAAAAACTTGGTAGGGATTATCCTATAGTTTAAAACACCATATTCCCCCCCCCCCAAAGTCAGTCATTCATTTACTTAGATAACATATTTTAAGATTGGTTTTTAAGTTAAGTATCACACTTTGCAGTTCTTGGCCTTCAGAATACTATTGACCTGTGGCATGTAACACTGATTAATTATCCTTGACAAAGACTTAAAAGTTTTGCAATTGGGAGATAAATTTACTGACTGCTTTTTATATCAAGAACTGAGGACAGTGCTACTGTCTACTACACATTATTATTAAACTCTTTTCAGCCAAGATAACATTATGGCCTCTTTCTTTCTCCCTCACACATAGAGGCTGCCAAGTCTCACTATTGCTGTCCTTACCTACAGTTTTATTACATTATTCTGTTTGGTGATATCTTCTAGCCAATCAAAATATCGATAATCCCTGGTACAGCACCACTGATTGATCACATCATTTAACATGGTGCCCTTTAGCTCTGTGAGTAGGTTGGTGCTTATTGGCACCAACATTTTGTACTTAATATTTTGACTTTGGCAAATCTGATACTATAACCTTGCCCGCTGTGCAGATTTGTCTTGTTTAATTTTTTTTCCTGGGACAACACACAGTAAGTGATAATCAGTATGATTAAAAAGTAAGAGGAGGGTGGTAGGGAACTGGTAACCGATCTGACAAGTCTAAAACTATAGGAAAAGATCTGTCAACAATGGTCTTTAACAAAAATTGCTGTTACAACACTGTGTTAACATTTGAGAGCAAGAGTTCACATAATGTACAGCACAATAAAGTCTTGATATAGCACAATCTTTTTACCAACATCAACACATTTTAAATGACTCTTTAAAGAGCCCTCAGGTCCACAGTAGTAAGCTGAGGGACCTGTGACCATATGGTGATAATAGGTCACACTAGACAGAGGTCCAGAGAGAACACCTGAGCAAACCTATGCTGGCAGGTATAATTAAATGCACCCTGTCAAAACACAAACAAAATTAACTGCCTGCTTTAATCCCGAGGGATGCTACCTTGTATATCTGTCTGCGCTTTGGCCCTTGGCCTGGTCTGGCAGAGAAGCAAAGCATAAGGTAAATGAAGTGGAGAACATGGTCAAGCCTGGTGGGTGGCAGGCACAGGGCAGAGGGGTGCCAGCCTGCCAGCCCCCTCCTTGGACAGAGACAGTTAGGGGGCAATGGAGACAGTGTCTGAGCCGGATGAAACAATCCTTGACATCAAACAGCACGAGGTCTTACAAGGCTCATTAGGAAAGAGGCTGCAAGTCTTTTAGCCCTTTGCGGTGTTAAATAGATAGACTCTTGTTCCACAGTGACTGTATTGTTCATCCTAAGGGTATGAAATGTTAGAAACAGAGGCTTGTATCCAATTTCTAGAGAACTGCCTTAACCTTAATCATAATCACTACTTGTCTAAACTGAACCTTACCCTTTAAACTTTAAACTAAGATGTTAGGCTAATATTCAATGAGTGAATGTAAACAGGCTTTCGTTCCCCACAATGTGAGTAATACCAGCTGCACACACACACACACACACACGCATATATGAATAGTCTCTTGATTTACAGGGCTATAACAAATGATAAACACCTCTCCTGCAGAGGTGTTGTGTTATTGTATAGATTAGCACCCTTGTCATTTCTGAGAGAACACTGGTATCAGATTATCTATCCCCTCAGAAAAGGAGAAACTGTCAAAAAAAAAATCCTTGCAAAATCATTGAATACATCAGGGAGAACTCAACATTTCTCCACCAAATGGCAACTACAGACAAGCTGTACTTAGTAGAAGAAGCTGAAACCTTCTAATATGAATATGATGGACACATCAAAGAGGCTGACAAATATGTAGCTGTGGTGATGTAGATACTTAAAAGTTGGAGTTCTTTTTTCATGAATAGTTTATTATATTGTGTTTTGTTCCGCCTTCTTTGTGTTAAAAAGTAATTTTTTAGAGACGTGGCAATCATGGAACAATCACACCAAGCAGGGAAATGTTCTCATTTAAAAATACTCTTTATTTCAGCTTGATTTAGTAAATGAGGAGAGTTACAGTCAGTATGTGCCATATAATTCCACAACATAGTGATTTTTTTTTTTTTTTGTACCAAACCATTTTAAAAAATATCTTTCTGTGGGTAAAGAACAAAAATGGTAAATGATAGCAAACGTACAGATAAATGCACTAATACAAGATTGATTTACTTGCCATCAAGTATCCTGTTATCTCACAGGATAACAGACTGTCTGAAAACTAATCCATGTAACTTTTGTTTACAAGCCTCAGTTTGATTGTAAACATAGAGTGTGAGCTTAAACAGAGGAGGAAAATCTGTGAAAAGGAATTACTATTTGGATCAGGCCAAAAAAACATGAGCCACAGGGGTTTGTTTGTCTGGATTAAGATCTGCAGTTGGTGGGGAAGACTGGTTTAAATGCCAAGTGAATAGCTGTTCTACATGACTTTTGCATAACTATTATAAAGGCTTCCTGCCCAAGCTTCCATTAGCACCAGCTTCCCTGTGGAGAGTGTCGTCAGTATGAGAAAATGGCTTCTAATTTTTAAATGTATTGGCATTTTCAAATGACTGATTGCTGATTGCTGTCACACAGAGAGATTGTTTTATAATGATATGTTTCTTGTGTATCAACTCTGTGGACTCTACATTCAGAGAAATGTAATGGCTGCATGAAAAACTTAAGAGCTTTTCTGAAAGTCATACAGTATGACAGATTATCTGTAAACCTTATCCTTAACTCAGAAATGGAGCATAATAAATATCTTAAAGCTACAGTATGCTTCTTTTTTTCCAAATATTTTTGGTGTAGAAATATGCTCTTAATCTGGAGGGGTGCTGCTGAAGCCTCCCTGGCAGCAGTGGTTTTGAGCAGGTTTGACCTCTCTAACCAATCAGATTATTTCTGCTTGATCCGTAAGTTTTATTGCATTTCTATGTTGATGCATTTATTGTAATTTCATAAGGACAAATATCTGAATAGCTGGACAGAGCATGGGGGAGCATAGCAGACTGTAGTAGAGAATAGTGGAGCAGGGGGAAGGAATGCTGGGTAGAACATAATGTATCAATTTGGAGTTTCATGCTAGTGCTACCTTAAGTTACATACTGTAGCTTTAAGTAATAGGAAATATAAGGTGGTATAATCTACACTAAACAGGTGAGTTTTTAGTCTTGATTTGAAATGCTGAATAGAGTCAATGTTACGGATGTCAGGTGGTAAAGCATTCCAAAGCTGGGGGGCAGAGCGACTAAAAACCCTGCTCCCCATAATGGTAAGGCGGGCAGAGGGAAGAACAAGATGAAGAGAAGAGGCAGAACGGAGAGAACGGGAGGGAATGGCAATGTGAATAAGGTTAGACAGATACGAGGGTGCGAGACCGTGAATAGCTATGAAGGTGTAAAGAATAATTTTATAATTAATTCGGAACAGCACAGGCAGCCAATGAAGCTGCTTCAAAACAGGGGTAATGTGATGGATAGAAGAGGTTTTACTAATGATACGGGCAGCAGAGTTCTGAACCAGTTGAAGTTTATGGAGGGATTTGTGAGTGAGACCAAAGAGGAGAGAGTTACAATAGTCAAGGTGAGAAGTGACCAAACTGTGAACGAGTATTGCAGTGGTACGAGAAGTGAGGAAAGAACGGAGGCGATTAATGTTATGTAGGTGAAAATATGCTGACCGGGTAATGTTATTAATCTGGCTCTGAAATGAGAGGGTACTGTCGAGGATAACACCCAGACTCTTAACCTGAGGGGAGGGGGAAACAGAAGAGTAATCGATGGAAATTGAAAAACCGTCTACTTTGGATAGAATTGATTTAGTACCTACTAAAAGAAATTCAGTTTTATTACTATTCAGTTTGAGAAAATTATTTGAGAACCAAGACTTTATTTCAACCAGGCAGTTTGTAAGGGAGGGAGGTGGGAGTGTAGAATTAGGTTTGCAGGAAAGGTAGAGCTGGGTGTCATCCGCATAACAGTGAAAGCAAATGTTGTATTTACAGAATATGTAGCCAAGGGGGAGGAGGTATATGATGAACAGAAGGGGCCCCAGGACTGAGCCCTGGGGCACACCAGTGGAAACAGGGGAAGGAGTGGAGGTAAAAGATTGAAGTTTAATGAACTGAGTGCGGCCAGAGAGATAAGATTTGAACCAATTTCCTGTGGTGTGGGTGATTCCAATAGAAGCTAATCTGCTGAGAAGGATAGGGTGAGAGATGGTATCAAAGGCCACACTCAGGTCGAGAAGGATAAGAAGAGAAAGTAAACCAGAATTTGCTGCCAAAAGAAGATCGTTAGTGGTTTTTATGAGAGCAGATTCAGTACTATGGAGAGGGCGAAAACCTGACTGAAACTGCTCATAGAGGTTATTTTGAGTTAGGTAGGAATGAAGTTGAGTAGCAACAGTCTGTCGTTTCATCAAATCAAACCTTTACCACTTGCGGATAGCGATGGTCAGTATCTGAAAAATGGCACCAAAAGCCAATAAATTAGTGGTTAGGAGACCTGTTGACAAAGGACTAGGGCTGGGTTCTGATAGTTGGTTCTGTTTTGGATCCGGTTCCAAGTTGGTGAACTATGTGGACTGATTAAGTTTCATGGCCAAACGAACCTGTCATTCATGTTCTTTTAGTTTACACTCTTTGGCGTCTGATAATACAGATTTCACCAAAGGAAAAAAAAAAGTTTACAAACTGGTGATAACTTAGAAAGACTGTTGTATACGTTATGCTAGGCTGTAACAAACAAACCCCTATACTGTTCAAGATGACAGATCTGTCTTACCATCCCTAAAGGTTATCTCTTATTTTATCTACTCCCCTTCATATTTATGTATAGATATTGATATTTAAATCCAAAATTAAATTGTATATTTAATTATTATAATAATTATTAGTGTCCTTAGTAAACTACTCGACTGACTATAAAACAGTCAATAGAGCAGAGAAGTACAGAATTTATTTCTTCCTACAGTGTTGATTTTTTTTTAAGGATAAACTTGCATACACATTCAGAGAGAAACAGATTTGTTAATTTGTTGTTGAGAGAAGCAGAAAGACCCGATGTGTTTTCCACACAATTATTTTATCAGCAGAATAGAATCATATTTGGATCAATGCCCTAGGGACGTTATAATTTTGGTTCTGGTATACTGGGAAGCAACAAATGCTGGTTAAAACACTAACACTTTTCTGCATAGGAAATTAATTAGCTATTAAATAGAAAATCAAAATACTGGCTTGTTCCTCTTGGGTATTACTTACCATTTCTGAAAATTTAATGGAAATTTGGAACTAAGCTATGGAGATCACTAATGGTCAAATGCCTGCTAACAAGCTCCCTCTCCAATGGAAGCAAATATCTTTTTTTGATGCCTCTTTTTAAACTTTGAAATGGATTGGAGATAAAATGCAAAAACAATCCATTCATTATTCATGTTACCATGTGACATGTGGTGGTTGCCTCACATGAAGTACTGTATGCAGACCAATGTGATCTCACTAGGAATTGTCCTTTAAGATTGCTATGCTGATTTTATCTTTCAAAAGTTGTCTTGAAAATGCCTGATTGCCAGCATGCTCATCAAAGCCTGAGCAAGGCAGAGGACCCTACTGGTCCTGAGAAGTTTGCTGATATTTTAGTCAGTGCTCTTGGCCCAGTGTTTAAGTGTCTGTACACATGCCAGATACCTAGGAATCTGTTTTGACTGTGACAAACAAGTAAAATCTGTTTTCAGCAGTAGTTTCATCCACATTAGGTCAGTACTGTTTGCAAATAGTAAACTGTTTCTCTTTTGGTCTTTCATGCTTTCATTACTTTGGCTTGAATAATGCAACTTTCTTTATGTGGGAATCATCATCATCTCCTGCTCAACTGTAGCCAGCTCAAAATGTACTGTTGCCACTTTTATATCTTGACCAAAGACTCATGCAGTTGCTTCCAAGCCCCCATATTTGTAATTCATGTAAATTGTCAGTTAATACTCTTTATCTAATTGTTTTTTTAATTTGGAAACATTCTTTTTTTTGTGATGCATTTAAATTTTTTTTCTGTAGAACTCTTTAGTCAATGCCTGTTTTTAAATGTGCTTTGTGGACAAATTCAACTTTAGAAATAAGGATGCTTTTTGAGTTTCCATTGTTTTACAGCATCAGTGGACATGCTGCCAACTAATGTTGCTGGTGTTTACTCGAAGCTTTTGGCTTCCTTTAACTAGCCATTAACAGCCAGGGCCTCCTGTCAAAACATATCAATATATCTAAATACTCAAAACAATAATAGCTTGCATCAGGGTGTCTATTACATGGCCTCCCCCTGCTGGTTTGCCCCTGATGGGTGTGCCATCATGGAAATCAAGTGTCATTTCCCCCTTTCCAGTGAATTATTGACTGTTAATTTCCATTTGAAATCTACAGTCTAATTAACAGGTTTGAAACTACATCAACAGTGGCGATAACCACGGTTTTATTAATAGAACATGCCTTTCACAGACACTGCACACAAAGCCAAGGCAAAGATGGATGTCTTGGCTTTAATTAACCAGAATTATTTACTGACTAGGGCTGGCTTATGGGAGCATCACTCATGTAATGGATATATTAGCAAAAGACTGAAGGGATTAGCTTCAGTGGAATTAGCAGACTGTGGGCACTTCATCATGTGGAATGAAGTTACTGTACAATATTTATATTAACAAGCCAATATCACAGTGAATCCTGTATGTGCCTACATGCTTGTGTACGTGAGGACATAATGTGCCATTGGTTATGTTTTTGCAACATACAATACTTTGCATCCTTGACAAGATGGATACCAGAATGATCTGTTGTTTAAGTCTTATAACAATTTTATAGAAAGTGACGTTCACTGAAGTTCACAATCAATGGGACTAAACTGCTGTGATGTTTCGTGATTTTCAAGACTTTTTCACAATTCATATCTTCTTTTCATTATTCGCAAATTTTATGACCAGTCATGAAGCAGAAATCTACACTATGCTACTGTTGAGACCTTGCCCTTTCAGCTTCCAATTCAGCAGCTATATAATACGTTCATGATGTCCTTTGATCCGCAGCTTCTCCTGGGCATCTGTTCTTCATTTAAAGTAGAGGTCATTTTGAGGGAAATTGACTTTAGTTTGGATTTAACTTAATTTTCCTCTAGGTTGTTGTTGTCATAAAAAGAAAAAATTCAATACCCATGAACAAATGCTTAAACGGTGCCATATATAGATTTGTCATGCAAAAATATATGCATTTACACACACAGGTCTTGCTGTAACTGTGAGGACAATCATTGACATACAGTACAGTAATACACTCCCTAGCCCCTTTCCATAACCTTAATCTCAACCTAATTTTAACCTTAACCTGAACACTCTCTTAATCCTCAGACATCATTTTCCAGATGTGAAGACTGGCCACATGTCTCCACAATGACAAAATGTACTCACAGCAGCAGTTTCAAACTAAAAATTGTCCAACTGAACTAACTGTAACCATAACTATAGAACCATTTCCTAACCCTCAAACAGCCTTTAAAGGTGTGTCAGAAAGTGAGGGCTGGCCAAAATGTCCTCACTTCCATGGTCACACTGGTCCTGACAATGTGTAGCCATGCAAGACACATACACAGGTCTGCACCCCTGAAGTAATAACTTCCTGAGTAGCCTGTGGTCTTGAATGTCATGGTAAATAGAGTCATGTTTAGATCCAGGACTGAATTCTAGTCAATACTTTTGTCATCTAAAACAAAGGCAATCTATAGTGTCTACAATACAGTATGTGTGAATGCAATCAATAGTCTGGTATACAGCAGTGAAAGCTGAAGAGCAGTCACTCTCACTTTGTGCTTACCTAGATCACCCTCTACCTCAAGTGCTGGTGGCCTTCAGTTATGTGGTCTGGAGAGGTCATATTTTAACTTGTGGTAAATGTCAGATGTCGTTGCTATGATTCATGTCAAATGCGAATGGCTAGAAATGGTAAACAGAAAATGGCAAAATCAGCAGGAGATTGCTCTGTGCTTGCAGTTATGCCGTTGGTCACCACCGGGTCCTGCTTGGTGTTTATTTAACATGACACATTTCATAGCACCTGGGGAGGAAGGTCATGGCTGCACACTCGCACAAACACACAGACACATGCATGTATGTGGACACACACAATCCTACGGTACAGTCTGAAAACCATTCATTTCATAGTGGACATCCCTGCTGCTTTTTGAAAGAGAGCCACTTCTTTTCAAATCCTGAAGGGTGACATGTTTTTAATTATTGACATCCAGGTGGTGATAGGCATTTCATGCTGCCTGACCCCACAGACATGAGTGGCAGTGGGATGGGTAGGGAGGAGAACAGGGGCTGGGGAATAGCGATTTTCAGGGACAAAGAGCCTACTGAGGAAGCAGATGAATGAGCTGGGGAGCTGGAGGTGCAGTGATTCAGATGCAGTGCAGGAGGCCTCCCTGTATCACACCCACCCATCCCCCAAATCCCAGGAGGGCAAGGGGGAATTGATGAAACGAGCGGGAAGGCCTAATTAAAGGCTCTCAGCTCAAACGCATTGATGTATTACATCTATTATGCCACAGTTCGATAGGTCTGCCAGGCCGGGGCTGCCGCGGCTACTGAGTCCCGCCAAACAAACTGAATAAATAATAGCAGCTGAGAGTGAGAGAGAGAGAAGGGGAGATGAGTTCAACAGGCGAAGTTGTGATGAAGCCTGCTGTAGCCATAGGCATGTCAAACACCCTCTGAGGTTTAAATTACGTCTGTAGAACTCCATTTACAATCTATATGGCAGGAGTTGCAAGCTGGGGATGAAAGGAATAAAAATGTTGTGATCAAAAATCAATGAGAGTGTATATAGAGATGAATTTATTGATGAATAATTTCAGCATTTTATTTCAAATGCTTAGATTACATGTAATGCTGGTAAAGCAAAAGTGTTTTGTTTTAATACAATGTAATGCAAAATATGAAGAAAATTTAGACAATTTCTGTTTTGATATGAGGTCATTTGTTACTGCAGTTTATGCCTTGTTGATTAATGTCTAGCCTTGATTGCTTATGATGCTTATACTAATTCTCAAGCACATAGTTTAATATCAAAGGTCAAATCTACTACAGTACCTGTAACTGCTTATGGATATTAGTTTGTCACATGGGAGGAGCAGAAGAGGTAATGGGGTTGAATTATGCATTTGTATTCTTTAGGGAAGAAGGATGTATTTAGATCTGGTGTGTGGAGGGGGTTTGCGAGAGAAAAGTGTGCCTATATAGAGTAAGGGAAGAGATTCTGAGGTGCAGAGATGAGGGTATCAGAATACGATGCATGGGGGTGGGGTCAAATTGGTCCATAGAAATACTTTTGATGCATTTAAATTCCACTCAAGTCAATGACTGCTAATGGCTAATTTACAAAACAAATGCAGGTCTTACTGCAGTCCATCTTTGCAAAAGCATTTTCATCTATGGTACTGTATGTTATCTTGTTCACAGTTTAATATCTTAACATGTCACACATGAACACACATAACTGCAGTTTTCTAAGTCGATATAGCACAATTTTATCTTCCAATTTTGTCTTTATTGGCCCTCACGGGAAATTTGCCTTGCAGCCAGGTGACACAAAGAACATGGACACGGACTAGATTCAGGTGTCACTCCTTAGTCATCAGTGCCTTTTCTCACTTTCCTCACTATACACATTGACAAGAATGCCACAGGCAATTGGTACAGTGCTGATTTGTATGTTTCCTGCGTGAGTGAGTAATCACGAAACAAAAACAAGGGAAATTTCTGTTGACAAACAACAAAAAAGAAACAATCTTTTCCTGACATTATAATATTATTGTTATTGGACTAAAATCTTCCAAATGGTCCATAATGTTTCTATCCAGTAGTGTACATGAGGATATGTGGCATAGTGAGCCCTTAATACTTAGATGAAACCAGTAAGCCCAGGAAGCATGGAGGACATGAGGTGGATTCTGTGAGTGTAAATCCAGTAACCCAATACATACAGAAAGGGATATAAAAAGCAGGACAATGACAAATTCAGTAGGAGTAAGTTTGGTCCTGGCAAAGTGGCGAACGAATTGTGTGCATTTGCCTCTTCGTGTGTGTGTGTTGTTTTGACGGTGTGTAAATTATATGTCTTTGCTTGCAGAGCACACGGAGGAGCAGATTTGTGAGACAAGCTCGAGCAGTTGCCTTCACAGCAGTGGTGAGATTGGAAGCGAGTGGTTTCTAAGCCAGTGTGACTGATGGCGTCTGTTAGCAGCGACAGCCACAGAGAGGACGTCTTGTACTGGCGGCAGGGGGAGGCTGAAGCTTCCGGAAACAATGCTGTTCTCAGAGAGTCTGCTGAAATGACAGGGTGAGCAAGGCCAGTGTTTCCATTCACAGTCCTCTCAACCTTTTGACACTTTTCTTGCTTCCACCTCTCACTTATTATGATGCCCCTTAACACCCCTGGCCTTCCATGTCTTCTTTTTTCTATCACCTCCTTAACATACTGGATCCCTACCACAGTAGCTAGGCTGCCTCTGTCACAAATAGGTGACTGTCATTATAGTTCAGTTCTGTCTACAACTCTCTTTTTTCCTCCCAGTTAAGGTTTAATACCTTTTCTAAGTTTACATATAGTACATTTAAAGAAGCAACCTTTTTGCAATGTACCAACTGCCACATACGCAACAGTATGAGGTATATTTGTATAATTCTTTCTTTGATTTTTCTTATCAAAGAAACTATTATGTCCAATTTTAAACTACTGTGTCCATAGTCGTCTTCCTAATTGGCTGGCAGGTGCCAGTAATTTGACTTTTGATGACATGTTAAACTAAATGTAACTATAACAGCAATGCTGTACTGCTGTGGGTATATATCTTTGTGACCTCTTCACAGTAATTAGTTTTGACAAATTTTAGTAGCTGATGCAGGTTACAACGGGCTATGATGCCAGAGTGGCAATTGCTAAAAATTATATTTATGCACTATGAATCTGGTTTAGTATCTTAAGGACATTTTGGGGAGAGCAAAACGGAGAACTGACAACACTTTTTGAATGCATTAAATGCTGTTTTTGTATAGCATGCACGTCATAGTGTTCAGAGTGGATGGTGGGTATTCAAAGCACAGAGTTTTTACACCAGAAACAAAGATTTGCATTCTGAGTGTGGTGAGGTTAAGGCAACAAATGGTTAGGGAATTACAGCGATTTCTCTTAAATGTTAATAAAGTAGACACACCATGCCTTGACTTTCAATATGTAATCAAGATGACAAATGCAATGAGCAGGGCCGGCCCAAGTCTTTATGGGGCCCTAAGCAAAATTTTATTTGGGCCCCTGCACCACCTCTGTGCTGCCAGTACTATTAACTATTGTCCATGCTTCATCAGTCGCTGACATATTATAAATCTATAACACACCCATTATCAGTTTTATTAACTGTAGCTGTTTGATTATATCATTGTCAACTCAGCATGTTTTTAGGATAATAAACACCTTTATTTGGCCAAGTATGTTCTTGTGGAATATTTGAAGCACTCGTGAGCGCCCTCTGGTGGTCGTGGAGGTCCGAAGCAGATGCACAGTTCACTGATGGCTTTGGGTCAGCTTTGGCTGTGAGTTCCTGAACACAACATCATGCTTTATTTGCTACCATTGGAAACTGATCAGTAAAAACAAATATTGTAGGAATATGCATGAAAGGGAATGCTTTGAAGATACTTTGTCACTATCAACATTTTGTGACTTGTCAGCAGCATGAATTAGACATTTTCTCATCATGATGATATAAAACATAATTTGTCACATTGCAATTCTCTTAATTTATTTGGTGTTGCACATTAGTTCTTTATAAGCATGTTTGTTTAGAAGACAGAGTGGAGTTTATATGTAAATGTGGCATTGTTGTCATTTCAGTGATATAACCCTGTAACATATAATTCTTTAACTATATACTGTAACTGTAACTCCAATACCTTTGTTGGTAAGAAAGCATACAGCAGGA
>NW_018127884.1:1984533-1999173 GCF_001952655.1 Monopterus albus | reverse complement strand
ACAATTTCTCATATTTTCATGTTTGTAAAAGTGCAAAATACATACTACTAAAAGAAAACTAAAACTGGCAGAATAAAGTAGCCAGTTCTTACCACTGCACAATTGTTGAATCATAAAAAGTACAACTAAAGAGTAAAACAATGCAAAATTTCATTTTTTCCTTCATTGCTGCTAGCAATACAGACAGCTCTGTCAATCTTTCATCAACTTGTGTAATGTGCCTCACTTGAGGTGTACATCACCACATGTTTACCTGTCAAAACATTTTTGAGGGATCCTGATGAAGCGGAAGAGTGGCAGTTATGGAAAACATCAAAACTATTTCCCATTGGGAAGCCAGTGCAGCTGGTGTCATAATACAACGTGGCATATTCCTGCCTACTAAAGATTTGCTTCAGTGGAGTATCTGACATCTCCACAACAATTTCCTTAATTGATGTAGTTAAGTATGCACCCCCACTCTCCGAATTGTAAATACCTGCAGTAATGTAGTGTAAAATGATTACTCCAGCATCAAGAAACAGCCATAATTTGGAGCTCTCAGTTACGCTGCATATTAATTTCTCAAATGTTCTGTTGTTTAGGAGCAGTTAAATAGAAAGTATTGCACTGTTTTGCCATTGTAAATTACCTCAGAGGTAAGATGTCTGAATCCATTATCAGTTCCTAACTTTTGATTGTTAAATTTTTATTATATTTAAATTGAGGTTGTCTAGAAAAATTTATAAACCTTTTCACAGGGGCTTTAATACGACCACCCCAACATTCACCACACATTTAAAGTGCTATGCATTAGTGTCAAGTCTTTAAAATACTATGTGGACTTTATTCAATGTCAGTTTATTGATAGTATGTTAACCTTCAAAACAGCACCCTTCTGTTACAGAGGACAGGTCTGGGAAGGCGATGATGGAGAGGGAGGGACTATTAAAAATAGGTTAAGCTTGTCTGCGCACTATTTCTAACAGGCTCGGTTTGTTCCCTCCGGGTTCTCAGTGATTTGAAGTGTGACCCTGACCCTTTGATTCTACACAAAGACAGGCACACGCGCACACATACACACAGTTCTTCGCCCTGAAGATTACTGTGCACTTCACTGGAACTAAATCACAGTGAATGTACTTGTCGGTTCCACTGGCCCTTAACAAGATTTGTGTAGCTGCTCTCATCGCACTGTAAAGCGCCAGGCTGAACATGATTTAGCCTCACAGAAGCACTAAAGGAAGGACAGGTGTCACCTTTCTGATCATGTTCATGTGAGTTTGCTCTGCAGGCTCTACTCACACAAGTGATCAAATAAACTAAATATAGAGTGAAATATTAGTTTGAAATATGGACATGTAATCAAGAATAATTATCTATTCTCTATGGTCATAAGGTACTAATGCATGAATGAATAACAAATGGAAGGATAATAGCATGTTAGCTTCAGCTTACTGCCCCTAAATTATATTTTCTCTCTTGACTTTGCATTCCCTCAGGCAATAATAAAACACCAAAGTTTAGACTTTAGATCTGTGAGATTTATTTTACCTCTTATCTATTTCTACGCAAACTAATAGGAATAACATACTTGATATTTATCCAGCTGTACCTCCATCACTTACATCAACAAGAAGTGCATTAAGAATGAAAAGTAGTGTATTTTTCTTAACACAGGCATGCACCATTACCGATCACATCTAAGTAAATTTGGCAGAAGAAACTCCATTAGACTCCACTCACCATGGGCAATGGATCAGCTTCATTTAATGTAAAAAAGGAATATTCTGAGAAAATGTCCCTTTTAAAGGTGGTTTAACACACTTCTAGCCCTAAGATCTAAGCACCAGACATCTGCATTTGGAATTAGCTTCCTTCTTCACACATAATTTATTTTTTAACCCAAAGTAAATAAATATTCTAATGTGGGGAGCAGTACATGCTTTACAGAAAATAACAAAACAGTAAAATAAACTGTTCTAAAAGAAAACCTTAAGGTTATTTGACCCCTTCTGACACAATAAGTGTTTGATAAAGAGAAGAACATTTAGCTTTATGAGACAGAGCTAACACCTGTTATTTCATTATCCTTTGGTGCCCGTACGATTGTAGCGATGTAAACACTGTGTGCTGTACTTTCGTCTTCATCCTAGAAAACAAGAAGTTACTCACATTCTAGCACCAGTGTTCAAAGTAGAAAACAACAGTTTAGGAAACCATTAATTTAAACAGTATTCCTTTAGTTCCAGAGTAGGTCAGTTTTATTTTTCACACTCATGAGTGCCTTGGGAGTTAAGAGTTAAAGCCACACTCAAACTGAACCATATTCAATGAAGTGGCAGAACAAGCTGACATTAAAAGTAGCAGTCTGTGTGTGAACTGGCAGACATCAGAATAATTTTTCTTCTAAACAAACAGAGAAAACCTGCAGTAATGATGTTTTTATATATAAGTAGGAATTTTAACATTGAGCATACAGGTTAAAACATATGTAAGTGGTACCTAGAATTGTATTGTGTAACTTTGTTCTACTTTTTCTGTGCAGTACATATGATAAAGTAGATTAGAGACCAAAAGATGTCCAGGATATACAGTATGTTCAGGAGAACAGGTCTTTGTGCTCGCACAAATGTAGCTTTGTCATTTGGTTTGCAGTAAGGTACAGTGCAGACTTGTATTTGCGATGCTTTCTACTGTTTCAAGAATGTCTTTTCCTGTGGAAATGGATTTTAAAAAATTCACCTTTCAGTTTTTATCAGTAATTAATTTAATTAAAATGACACTGCATAGTCTAGTGTTGATCATTACTATGCTTTTCAAACTATATTTCTGCAACAGAAATACAAATAAATCTATTCAGTTTCACACAATAGTACAACAGAATCATTATATTACATTACATGCCGATTAGAGCTCTATTAGAACTCTAAAATCTGGACTAGTCCTGACTTGAATAAAATTACTCACAAAGAGGAAACTCATATGAAAGGGACATGAGGACAGCAGACACGACCTAAAAATCAAAAAACACATTTTCTCATTTAATTATTATGACACTATTTATGTATTAGGCAGGCTGTCACACAGACATGGGACTGGCAGCATTACAACAGGGCCTTACCCAACCTGACTTGGGTCCTGTGTTGGTTCTTTATCACACAGAATTGAGTGCACCCTTGAAGACTGCTCATCTATATTGCACGGCTGTTTATGCTATTGTGTCCACCCCCCTGCAGGTATTTATAGCATAAGTTTATTCTTCAGCACAGTAGTATGACAGGTCATCCACTAGTGTTGTTTGTCTGTTTTGTTTTATAGTAACATGTTAATCACATAAACTACATTTACATAGATATGTGTTATTCTCCCACTGATATTCATAGTGACTCAATAAAAAGTGCAAACTGTGAATTATGTCCTTAATAGCCCTTCACAGACAACACTTTGATTTATTGAGCATATTAGTGCTAACATTGCCAGTGAGGATAGAATATTTATTTCATCTATCAATCCACAGTGAACATCTGATGAGACAAAAAATTAGTACTGTAAATTAGTTACACACCAGTAAATTAGCTGCATGCTGACCTTTTCATGGACTGGTGCACACAAACCCCAGATGCAGCTGAAACATCCTCCTCCAGACAGCAGCCTATAACATGGATCTGCGCTTGTAGAGGAAATCCAGGATCAAGCATAATTGGCTTCAACTGGGCTAACAGCCTGGTGACGAATGTACAGTTGCTGGGACACACAGCAGCAATGGTTTATAGAATGCAACCGAATGCAGAGGTTACCAAAATCCCCATCCCTTTTCACCAAAAACAAGAAAGACACAAAGATGTTGTTTAAATGTTTATCAGATCTCTTTCTAAACATAAGATGGAAATTACATTGTGAAGCAGAACAATGAACATCAGTCATGATCAGTAACAATCAATTCATGCAATAGAAGCTGAGCCTAAAAGGGAAAGCTGTGACATTTTAAATTTAAATGTTATTCTCCTATACAAGGGATTTGTTACTCTGGGAAAAATTGCCTCTACTCCTTTCCTTTAGCTAGCTGCATGGCTTGAATTGTTAATATGTCCTTTTCAGCTAGCAAGCAAGCCAGCTGGCTTGTGGTGTCAATTAATTTGAATGAGAAGTGTAGCTAGTAGTAACGGACTAACCACAGAATCTTCTCAACATTGTCCCCGCTGTGACAGTTCAATAACTTGGTTTATGGGTATATCTTTTCCAAAATACCCAAAGTCATGGCTACAATGAGGAGAAGCATATACTATATGTACTGTAAGCCGGGGATCACCAACAAATTCAAGTAAGACAGATCTTGTACCTCATTGGAACTGACACCTGCATTGTCTATCAAGTGTATTCACCTCTGTCTAAAATATTAACACCAACAACAAGGTAAAGCATGGAGCAGTCAAATTCAAAAAATCTGGCAGATACTAGTTGTTGAGAGGAACTTCCAACTGTTCTAACACAGGCTTGTAAAATAATTACAGGAAAAAGAGCAGAGATGCATCAACACATATTTGTGTTTTGGTGCCAGGGTGATCATAATGGCAAAGGCACATTTACAAATCAATTAAGACTGACTGAAATTCCACCAGAGAAGAGAACAGCTCAGTAGACTGAAAGGGAGAGACAGATGGGAAGTGTTGTATCCGGTACTTTTTACCATACGGACTCTGAGAGACGAGACAGTCCAAGTAACTACAAAACAGTGCTGATTTATTCAAAGGATCACAGGTAAAACTAACATTACACGCTCAGGTATCTTGCACCTCCATACTGCACGCAGGCAGATGTAAGATGAAAGACCCTGAACCCACCAGGCCTATACATTATATCCCCTCGGTTGGGCTAGCCCCATACTACACAGAAACGTCAACCGAGACGTCTCTGTTGCCAGCTTTGCAGCTGGCCATAGCAGTAGTCAAAACATGAAGCAAATCAATGGGTGTGTGTCTGTTGATTAAGTGGTGTGTAGTTAAAAACATTCTCACAGACTTCTAGTAACATGTCGTGACTTAAACATAAGAACATATTATGGCTAAGGCTACAGTTATACACGTCATAATAATAATATTAAACACCCTGTCTGCTGACAGTCATCAACTCTTCTCTCTAGTTATCCTTGACCAGATGTACCCTGTAGAAACTCATAAGCATGACTAAGCATTTAACAGTCTAACTAGACATCCTATCTCCACTAAACATGTCTAATACATAAAGTATCTATCCAATATCTATCTGACTAAAAATACCTAACAGTAGCAAACAGGCTTTCCATCAGTGTTGCTCTGCAGAGTGTAACATGCTCTTTGTGTGTGTGCACGTCTGTGTGTGTCCAGCACACGGGCACGATTCCTGCATCATAATGTAATTTGCTGCAAAATCCTCTACACCCACAGATAGTGTGCTGAATATGTGAAGGAACCAGCAGAGCAATTTCTGAAGTATTAGTAGCCAGGTTTGAATTAAGTTTTGGAATTGGATGACATGTTGTTGCATGAAATAATCATATTCTGAATACAAAAACCCAGGTAAGGTCTTGTCCTGTGTTTTGGAAACTGAATATGTTAGTTTGGTTTAAAGAAGCCAGGACACCATGACCTGTAACCACTTGATTTAGATTTCTGAACAGTGTCTGTGCTCTATAAAGGTATATTTTGTACTTGATTATTTTTGGCCAAACAAGCAAAAAATTTATATGATAAATGATATAATTGTGAGCTACATGGACAAATTCATTAATAGATAGATACAGTAATTACTAAAAAGACAGAGACTGGTGGTGAAGTAAACTCAATCTGGTGTTTTGCTCTAGAAGCTTGAGTTGCACTACAAAAGTACAGTGCATTATTCACAGTAGAGTGTATATTCAGTATATATTAGGGTATGTTACAAGTTGTTAGTTCAATCTTGGGCTTTTATTTTAATCTAGTTTGATTGCTTTTTTTGTCCCTTGCCTACCTCCTTGAGTGTCCTTGCTTGTATCAAGATTTATGTGACTTGGCTGCTACAATATACAGGGATGTGAAAAGCTAGCTCACTTTACTTTTCCATGCAAATATCACATCCCACATTTGATTAAGAGCAGGATATGACTCATGAGTAGGATTCAAGTGTACATATATGTAAATATACTCTATGTAACATTTACAATAATAATATGACCTTCAAACCTTACACTATTATATACTTCACCAAATAGGTCTAAATAAGAGAAGAGCTTTTATTCTCTCAGTTCATGAAACACAGTATCGGCTTTGGAATTCAATAAAGATTAATTAAGGATAGTGTGGAAAAGACATTTGGAAAAAATTGAACTATTTCACTTCTGCCTTTATTTTTGTCCATCGTTGCGTGTTCCATAGTTAGAAACTACTGTACTTCTGACTGTTCTACTGCAGGTTTGATTGAAAAAAGGGAAACATACAGTACAGCTGCATTTACACTTTTAAAAAGCAAATGATGAGAAGTCCCTGCTAGCAGAATATGGACCTTATATCATTTTCAAATTAATTGTTTGATTATTAGGGGGCATAATAAACTGTAGAAAAGGGGATGATTCAGGTGAAAGGAGGTGCTTTTTTTGCTCCAGAAATGCCAAATATGGGTAAAAACATATAGTGTGGTTACAGTAGACTAATGATGCCAGTTCAATGAAATGTGGTTCATTAAATGTTTTTATTACTTTCATAACTGTGTTACTTTAATTTTATGACATTAAAAGTATAACTGCTAAACACTGGAAGAACAAGCCAACCTTGACATACAGTAGTTTTGCTCAGCTTCTGTGTTTGCTCTGAAAACAAACTCATTAAAATACAAATCCAATCAAATGCAAATATTTTCCTTGGACTATACTGTGTTTAAAGCTACAATTTGCAACTTTTGAGAATCATGCTAGTGCTAGTGTAAACTCCACAATCAATTGACTCTGCTCCAGCCAGCTTTTGCTCTGCTAAGCTCCACTCAGCCCAACGCTGACACTAGGGGTGTAAAGATAAACTGATGTGGAAAATCAATACAAGAGACAGATTTAAGGCTGCATCAGTTGAAGACCACAGATTCAAACCAAGTGAGCTTAAAAAATTGTCTAAAATCTTTATGGATATCACAAAGAGATCTTTGGCAAGCTTTGTGTTGCTTCTCGCTGTGCTCCGCTCTACTGTGTGCCTCTCCCACGTGTGTGTGTGTGTATGTTTGAGAGGGAGAGAGAGAAAGAGAGAAAGAGAGAGAGAGAGAGAGAGAGAGAGAGAGAGAGAGAGATGCACCATCTCCTGCTGGTGTTCAAACACACCTCTTCCTTAATGATGCAGGTCCAGGAAAAATGCCGCGCACCGTACAGATAGCTGCATGAGCAAACACTGCTAGTTTTAAATGCCACTTTCAGAGTGCAGAACATGCAGCGCTTGTGTCAAGTGGCCTATACCGAGAGTACCACAGACCTCGCTAGTAGCAACATTACAAAGGCGACACATTGTTGAACCAATGGAAACAGTACATTTGGCTGTGAGGGCAGTCAGCTTGAGGCAAGTAACTGTGCTAGTGTTGTTAGCAGCTATTTTCAGACCACATTAGCTGGTAAATCCACCCAGTTGGGCTGAAGTCAGCCACTGTAGCTATAAGCAATTTCATTTGCAAGGACACAAGCCTGTGTTGTTGAAAACATGGGAATTGGAGAAAAGACAGTGACTCTGAAGCTGAGGCACACAATAACAAGTCAGCAGGATTTAAGTGAAAAATGATGTGAAACAGCAGCTGGAGGTTTACTGCTCACCAGTGCCCATTGTTTGCTATTGTTAAAAAGAGTAGACATCATGTTTTATCTGTTTGGCTTTTGCTGCTGAAATACAAAACTGCTCTTTAGAAACACTAACTTTTTTTATTTTTATACCTTAAACTGTTACTTCAATGTATGTATAGTCTTCAATTTAAAGCTAAATTAAAATTGAATATCTGCTTAATTGAATTTAAATAGCTCTAAATCATACTGTATTCTATTGTTACAAATTGTTCTGTATCATTGACCATGTATCAAGATGCATTTCAAATCATGTGATGGGAGAGATACACTCCCCTAATGAACATCAAACCAGTCACCAAGAGCCACAGTTCTGGGAAAAGTTCACCGAGTTGCTGGACACTAAAACATTCAACTAGTGGGCATTAAAATAATGTAACCCACCAAGCTGAATGTCCTGCTTCATGTCTATTGTAAAATAAATAAATAAAATAAAGCACAACAGAATATCAAATTCCAGTACAAAGACTGTGGGCCATGACACATATACAGCCATTGGTAGAGAAATAACAGGTAAAGTCTTAAAGTCTTTCTTTCTTCTCCTTCTTTTTCAAGTATGCTGTCTCAGCTAATGCTGAAACCGTAAGCTTGCTAACCAGTGAGTCAGCCATAGCATCCAAACCCTCGCCAAGAGGATCCTTGCTAAGCCTTGCTACATTGCTCTCTTAGCCTTGCTAGGAGAGCAGTGTAAATGGACTAATGCTTCATGAAAGACAATAGTTCTATCCCAGAAAAGGTTGCATTGCCCAGCCTTGGTGAGGACAGGACCAGCTGCCTTGAGCATAGGGGTTTTGGGGTCTTGTTGTAATAAGAAAAAATATTATCAGGGTGACCTTGTTAGTTGCACAGACTGCAGTAGTGCAGGTTTTGTATCAGGCCATTTTGGTAAAGAAACAGTTGAGCAATAAAGTACTGCATTACTGAAAGTATCGATACCATGATACAATCAAACATCGTCATGCAAACACCCTGATGTCACTATGTAGAAAGTAAACTGTAAAAAGTATTGGGATTGGCATTGATGATTCTGACCTAGCTTTACTTGGTATCTAATGGAATTGCCCCATCTGCTTGACACAAGGTTTAAAGTCTTGGTGTCAGAGGTGACATCACTACTGCGTCCGGCAACAGTTGTCTGTTCCCTGTTTGCCCTGTCTGCCTGTCTCAGCACACCTGGTAATGAACTGCCTCTGTCCCCTGACAAAGATTGTGCACTGTCATTACCTTTGTTACCATTACCTTAGAGACTCACGTGATATCACCTGAAGTTATCGCCTGTGTTGCTTTTACCTGTGATTCTTAAGAAGTGGAGCCTGAAATTACTTATTGGTTACCCCTGTGTAGTTGAGCTTGTCTGTATTGCCTGCCATTTTTCATTAAATCTCTTAAATGTTACCTTGGCGATTTGTCTTTGATTTTGCATTTGAGTCCCCTGAACTGCACATTACATCTGCTCGTTCATAAAAGTTATTGTAGCTTAAAATGTTTCCATTGTCATGGGCTTGTTCTCCATTTTTGTCTGACACTGACAGGAAAGGAGATCTCACATTAACAGGATTTTCTCAACCAGTCTGCAATCTTCAGTCATATTGCTGGACCAGTTAATAAGTCATACCAGCTTATGCCAAATTATTGAAAGTAATGCATGGAAAGATTTGAGCTCAGAAATGATAAGTAACAAAATGCAGTCAGATCTTTGTTACAGTTCATTTGCAAATGTTTGTACATTTGTAATAGATGTGGAAAGATTGCAACATTTTATTTCCTCTGGTGGACACAACAAATAAAAATGGACAGATAAAACAGTTTTGTGGTGTGAGGTACTGTACCATAACAAGGCTCATTGTTCATTATTGCATTCACAACATGGTTTGTTCTGAATGCAGTATCTAGTTGCTTACATGCAAACCAAAATGTTTCAGACAAATCTGAGAATGTTAAAGAAAGGACAACACAGGCAATAACCTCAGCTGATATCAGGTGAATCTCTAAGGTAATGGTAGCAAAGGAAATGAGAGAGAAAGATTTTGGGAAACATTTTCTGAGTTTAACAAGCTTCCTTGAAACAACCTTCATGTGAAAGTTATGCTCACTCAACTTCAGTTATGGATGGCTGGTTACTGACTTCCAAAGTACACATTTGTATATTTGATCTGGTGTATACCGTATTGCCGTGTTGCTGGCCAGCAGCATTTATAGCTGGCATTCTCTGCTGTCAGTAAAAGGTTGCTGATATGGACTGACAAAGCTCTGGAGAAGTTCAGTGCTGTATTTGTGCAGTACACAGACTCACACTAATATCCACACTCCATGGTATATCTGCCCCTTAATCCAAATTTAGGTGTTCTATTTAGTCTTTGCGGAGGCTTTTCTATTGATGGACTCAGTTTATCCTTAATCGTAAATTTTTTAAGCAAGTATCCAAGTTCTCATTAAACCATTTTAACTGTCTCCTCAATCCGACATCCTCGCAACCTCTTTGCAATAATGGCTGTTCTGGGATGTACATTACAGCTACAGTCTGCCTATCTGCTGTGTAAGGGCTCTCTGAGGTATTGAAATGTGTGCCTTGTCCAGGGGCTGCTGATGAAAATGCATGAGGGTGGTTTTGCCCTTCACTTATCAAACTTAGTACATTAGACTGTGTGCTGAATCACAGGGGTGCTAACTCAAGTGTTTATCAACTTTGCATTTAGTGCACCCACAGGAAGACATAGTTTGGCTTTGTCCTCAGTGAAGCCACCTACCGTATTCTGGTTAAGATAGTGGCACATCTCAAAGGTTTTAGTTTTGGTATATTGAATTTGCAGCAATGACTTTATGCTAATTGTAGAAGAAGCAATTTTGCATTTGTATGCCAGCAGCTGTAAAGATGTCTTTCGTCCTTTCTCCTAATGCGTCTATAGGTCTTTAAGAGGGATGACATCATTCTAATACATCATACGATCACGATACTGATCTCTAATTAGCTTGAGTCCATTCAAGGAATTAAGTGGTGAAAGGGTGCAAAGATCAATCTGTCCTTTACCAATGGGAAGCTGTCAAACCACAGTGCTAAGGCCCCTGATGTCTGAAGTGTGTTCAAAAGGCAAGGACTGCGATTCAAACCTCGTACCAGTCTACTCCTAATGACCTAAATTATGGTGCCCTCTCCTATCAGTGTTTGACCTTTGGTGGAAAAAATGTCTTTTCTGTTTTGTTGACTCATTAATGGTGCCATTCAGGAAAAATTGTTCCTGTCAAATTCTCAAATTTGGAGTCTGAAATCACCTTTTAGTTGATTTGCTGGAAAACAAACACCAAAAGACTGCACTTGCTGAAAGTAACAATTTTATCATTAAAAATGGCTGCTAATTAAATTAAAAACACATTTAATCAGAACTCCTTTCAGGCTTCTAATCTTGGAATTGTTTTGTATTGTAAACTGATGTTTATACTAGATTATAATGATGTGAAGCTAATCTCTTGTTGAATCAGGTTTCGTGTATGGCCAGGGAATAAAAACACTTCAATTTAAAACTAGATAAAACTGGTGTTTACTGTAGCAATGTACTGTAATGTTGAATAGCCTGTTATTCATGCACTCTCTAGGGGAAACAGCAACAGCAGCACAAGAAAACAAAGTGATGGAGAGCTTTACAGAAAAGTCAGTTGACTGGAATTAATTTCCCCAGCTGCAGCCATTCAAAGTGCAGAATTACTGTACAAACACATTGATTATTATCAACAATTTAAATCTTCATAAAGACAACAATAATAAACAAAAGTGGCAATTACTTTCAAGACCTCCAAGATATAGTAAGTATAGCAAATATTTGTCACCCACTTTTGATGCCCTGTCATCATAACAATTATGTTGACACAAATGAAAATAAACTTTTGTTCAGTGTGTTTGTTTGATTAATGTGAAAGAGGTCACGTTTACTGACAAACCCACAGAGAATAATAGCCCAAATCTGCAGTTTCTCTCAGCTATACAAAAGCTTTACAACATGTTTTTTAAACCCATTGCTTGTTGTTCTTCTGTACAACATTTCTGTTTTAGTTGAGTGTCACTACTCTTGCCCAGGTGATATTGAACTCTAAACACCAACTTTAACAGCAGGAAACAGAAACACACAGCTTTTGGTGACCGCAGGGCAGCATTTAACAGTTGAAAAGCCAGATAGTTTGTTCAGGGGTTACAGAGCTAAAAGGAGAGTAATTGTTGGATTTGGATTTGTTAAGTGGCCTGAAATATGATTCAGAATAAACACAACAAATTTGCCATATTAGCTTGGTGATATGTGTTTACAGCTTGTTTCTGTTGGCCCCTTGTGTAAAACAAAAGGAAAAAGTTCATCATAATCAAAATCATATCTGATGCGTATCATATTTTTTTCTATTATTTTATGTCTTCATTTTTATTTTACTGTTGAGAGTGCTGTGTGCTGTGCAGAAGACAAACAAATGAAATAGACATACATGTTGTTTGTTGCTATGGAGTTAAACTCTCCCTGATTAAATAACCATGTGTGTGGCAAACATAACTTACTTTTCTTACTTACAAAATTCCCAGCAAAATAAAGAAATGCCATAATTAGTCAATAAGGAAGTTTCCCCCCCTGTTTTTATCTACAAACAATAACAACTTTGCTTGCATATCCCCTACCCACTCACACACACAAAGGCATCCCTCCAGCATGACTGAATAAAATAAAGCTATAAAAATGCATCAATCTAATCAGTGTTGTCCTGTATATAACTAGGATAGATGAGAAGGGACAAAGGGATTAATGAAGACTGGGAAAACTCATCCAGAACATCACAACCATTTAATGAAGTCCTTGGCTGCTAAACAATTAATACAAGCCTACACTTTATTAAATATGCAATAAAGACTATTATGGCTAAGTGAGGAAATAACAGCCATTTTAGCAAGCATTAAAATGTCTAGCTCCATTTGAGGCTCATTTATGGAACCTCTCCCATTAAGGATACATTAATACTGCAGGCACAGATGAAGGGCATTGGAAAGCACTCTTCTAAATATTAAAGATGGCTGTCACTGAAAAAATATGTTGTCAGCATGCTGAAGAATTAGGGCTATGTAAATTTCATCACATCCCCTTTCTTAATGACAAAGCAGAGATCAAAATGTCATGAAGGACAAAAAAGCTCTCCATATCTGGTTTAAACAAAGTCAGACATTAGATGATTATTTAATGAGTGGCTGTGCTCCAAAAAACACATGAGCACATGCAAAGGATTGACCTAGACACTTGTAGACTTTGCCTGATATCTCAGCTTTAAAGAATACATCTTGTTTTTTTTAGCCATTTCTTGAGCATACATTCATTTTTTAATTACTGCTCTTGGCTGTAATTATGAAATACCACAACAGATGTAGAATTACTTAGTATAATCAGAAGTTGTGATCTCATTAAGTAATCTTCAGAATTTCACTTTATTCAGTGAAAATCATAACATCACAACATGGCCACTGATGCTGTAATATTCAAACAAGTGAAAGCAAGCACAGTGCTGGTTACAGACTTGCCATGTGGGAGCGTGATGCAGAAATAATGCAGTACTGCAGTCATTAGGTTATGGTCAGGTCAAAAATAAAATCAGTAACAATTTATTGTTGTGCTCTGCCAAATCAAACTTGCACGTTACCATAGGCAGTAAATGTTTCTTTTTTTTGTTATCTACATTCATATACAACGTTTATACGGACAAAACATCACCTCCTGCTTTAAACATAAACATACTCCATATATAAATATAAAGCAAGTGTAATTCTGTCTAATGTTATTCCTGGAGAGAGCAGTCTAAGTTAAATGATGAGTGGCATTAAAGCATCACCAAAAAGATTTTACACACGTTGTATATGGAGTACCTTATAGAACAACAGTATAATGAGGTGCAGAGTCCCAGGATGATAAGTGTGATATGTTTGTTATATGAACTGCACACATTCATTTTTATAGAATACTGTTGGTGCATGGTGATTAATTAAGGCGCAAACATACAATATGACTGAGCTTTACTATCTGACAGTGAATCTACAGTAAAGCGTGAAATGCTTCATCTTGCACATATAATCAAATGATGGCCATGCCTGGGATTTTCCCCTGTATATATTAATGCTTTATGGACAAAATTATGAATGTTGATTTTTCAAGTTAGTTGCTGTGGATGTAGACATCAAAAGAATGTGGATATCAAAAGTTTTTTTTTTTAAATTTGTGGGTACCAACTCTTTTCAAGTTCACCATTTCTCTTTTCCTTTGGTCTGACATTAGCATTGAAATGTAACATGGACAGTAATGATCCTTACCAGAAGTTCACCACAGCCCTACTAGTGAAATTATATCATGGGAACTGTAATAAGAAATGTCTGCCAAGTATAATTGAATTTGATCATATTCGTCTTCATTGCATTAGACTTGGCCCAGTGGAAATGCTGAACCCATCTTTCAATGTCCAACTAAAATGTTTAGAAATGAGGGTCTAGTTTCACCTTGATGACATGTGACAAGCTTAGTCAGACTTAAGACCTTCAACTGAAATCCCAGGTGAGAAATTATGATCAAAAAAGGCCATTACACTTGGAACTATTTAATATTGTAACCTGAAATCAACAGATGAAATTAATAATTGGTAACAGTGGTGTGTAAGGTCAGAGCATTAGCTATGGCTTGTTGGGGTGGCTTTTTAGAATAGTGCATATGAGGTTAATTCTCCCCTCCTTGAACCGGCACCTTATTGTGGTGGAGGGGTTTGAGTACCCGAGTGATCCTAGGAGTAGAGTGATGTTGTCGGGGGCTATATGCCCCTGGTAGGGTCTCCCA
>NW_018127884.1:1967150-1981731 GCF_001952655.1 Monopterus albus | reverse complement strand
CGTTTCCGGATAAGCAGAGGAAAATGGATGGATGCAGGTTAATTTATTTAACAATGTTTAAAATACAGCCACGATATCCTGCCTTTAAATGCATGCTTTGATTTTTGTAGCTTGTCCATTTTAGTGCACTGCCACTATAACAAAATAGTCAGGTACTGTAAGTTAATGACATTTAAAACAGTCTTCCAACTCAGTAAAGTCTACATGCTACAGTGATATGCCTAAAGGACACACACCATTAGGAAAGCAAATCATGTCAAGATCCATCCATGATAAAGGGGTGCAGATTAAACATGTTTATAAAATTTTTGTAAACCTATTGTGGATTTGAAAATAATAAATAGAACATAGAAATGTGTTTAAAAAGTAAAATGAAAAGATTCCGTCAGTGCACCTACATTTTTAAACGCATGGTCAGGGACCATTTGCATTGCCTCCATGGACCACCTGGGGGCTGCGGACCACTGGTTGAAAACAAATGCCTAAAATGGAGTCTCTTTTAAAGTCTACTAAAACCTACTTTTTAGTCACAGAGGGAGAGGGGAGGGCAGGAGAAGTAAGCCTCTGAGAGCCTGAAAATATCCCTGGTCAAGGAAAAGAACAAAGAAATTGGGTTAAATACTTAAAGGCTGTAGGGGTATGTAAATTTGAGGTAACCAGCAGGGGATGAAGTAGATTATCAGCTTAGTGGCATGCCCCTGTCAGATCATAAAATATATCAGTCTTTCCAACTTTTATGTGCCAAAAACAGACCACTTTGGGTACACTGCTGAGACTTCTTATGGTTCACTACGGTTGTACAACTGTAAGATAAAAAAGCTCTCCTTTCTACTGGCAGCACAAGATTCTGAAAGAACAAGAGTTTGCAATAATCAGTAGTGGGAAGTGAGCAATACAGCACTTTCATTACAGGTCCAAGTCGGTGTCAGAAAGTTTGGGATGGCCTCTGCAAGATGAGTCATCTGCAATTTTGTTGCCTTCAGGAGAAGCCCTAAATTGTAGAGGTCTTAATAGTTTTTTTTCTTTTTTCCACTGTCTACTGCAGATTGTCCGTGCACATCCATAGCAGATGGGGGCTGCTGGAGTTTGAACTTTTGCTTCCTCTCCAGATAAAGGTAAGGCAAGCGTCTTCTGATATTAATGAACTTAAATAAAACGCATAATTTTACTCAGTGCCTTAGATCAACCTCTAGACATTTGTTAAGATGCCTCTATGTAGATTTATTTTAGGAAGTGATGGTGCATGGTTTTAATAAACAACGATACTGCTGTCATGGTTTGTCAAGCCTGTTCACCTCACTGCACTGACTTTGATCTTGAGTTGACTTTATCCAGTATATGTTAATGAAACAATATCTTATTCCAAACCAGCTTCTGAACTTGAATATGATGGTGATACAGTATATGCATTGACATCACACTCCAGTTTTATAGTAAGCAGATATTCACTTGCTAAGCTCTTCAAAAATGAATGTAACCATGTAGCAGCTGAGGTTTTAATCAAATATGAAGTGGTGACAGAGCTTTGAAAAATGTTGGAAGGGTATTAAAACAGTAGTACAAAAGCAGCTGCTACTATACTTGCTAATATTAAAAGTAGCTAATAAACACTACATACACTGTATATATGTAGTTATCAGTTGCACACTTTAATAGTTCTTTGGACAGTTGTGTCTTTTCGCTGCTCTTATGCTTAAAGTGCAACACTTCATTGGCATTATTAGCTTTCTATACAGTACAGTGCTAATAAATTGCAACACAAATGATTTTTTTCAAAATATTTGTCAAAGCATTTATTGCATGTCTGTCCTGTCTTCACCAGGTGAGTATTGTAAAAAACAAAAAAAGAAAAACAAAATCTGTTCTGAATATTTTACATGGTTAAATTACATAACGAATATGTCCTGGTCTGTGTTCACCAAAGACAGCCTTAATAGGATCCGCTTTTGACAATTTTTAAAAGAAAGTTACAAAAGCAGGTTTGCACGTATATTTGAAAAAAAAAGATCTTAAAAAATGTTGTTTTTCTTTCTTCAAAATAATTTGAAATAATTTGATAGCCCACTTTTGGTGGCATAAGAATGTGTGTGTGGCCTTGTTTTTCTATACTTGTGTGGCCCAAAATCTATGAGCTACTATCTTCACGGGGAATGGAAGTCACTTGTGGGGACCAGAGGCTGTTCCCCACAATGTAGTTTGTCGGATTTTATGACAACGGTGGGGTGTAAGGTTAGATCAAGTGTCCGCTTTGGTTAAGTGTTAGGTGTTGGGGTTAGGGTTAAGGTTAAGGGTTAAGTGTTAGGCCAGTAGCAGTTCTGGTTAAGGTTAGTGTAAGTCTCCTAGAAATGAATGTAAGTCTATGTAGGGACCTGACAGGTGACAAAAATGTGTGTGTGTGTGTGTGTGTGTGTGTGTGTGTGTGGAGAGAGAGATAGAACAATTATTTTAGCAGGCAGTGCATAGAGATACACGCTAGATATATGAGCATGAGCACTTGTCAAGTCCTGTCAAGGGACCAAATTCAAATAAATCTACAATTTTTAACTTTAAAAATCTCTCCTCCAAGTACAGTACATTTCTTATTTTGATAGTAATATTGAAGAAATAATAAGTGAGATATTATCTGGGGACATTGTGACTGATGCTTGATGTCTTAACCTCAAAGCCATAGTGATGTCTTTTTTCTTCTACCCACTTAATCTTTAATCTTAGGAAGGATCTCTTTATAGTTTAAGCAGAATGGACAGGTCAGCATGTGAGTTTTCCTTGTGCATCATGACACATGACAACTTTGCTGGATGCTACAATCTTAAAGTTTAAATATAATAATAACCACCTTTATTGGCCAAGTATGTTACACACAAGGACATTGTTTCCGGTACAGAACCGAGGCAGCCATCTGCGGCGCCAACTCAACTGATGGCTCTAACCATCGGGGGCAACAGGGGGGTTCAGTGTCTTGCCCAAGGACACTTCGACACATGGACTGGAGGCACAGAGATTCAAACCTTCAACCTTTTGGATGGGAGATGACTGCTCTACCCACCGCACCACTCTCGCCTCCTATGTATATATAAAGGAGTATTATTATTGGTAAAAGTACTGAATCCTGCTTGAGGAATTTTTATCAGATGGCTCTTCCCTATCGAAAGCCAAATGGGTCACAATTCATAATCATTTTCCTGTGATTCAATGTTTTATACTCATTTTAAAGGTTCAGTATATATGAATTTTCAAATATTTTTAGTAGAAACTTTCACCAAAACCTGTCTTAATGGGGAGAGTTGCTGTTGTGACCCAGAGTCATGAAACAGCCTGGCAGCACTGCAGAGATGTAGAGTGCCGTAGGGATGAAGTTTTCTTTTTTCCTGTAGGCCAACCCATAAGTTAGCCTCACCCTGGTTCCCTCACACTGCTCTATGCAAGTGTGTGCAGGTGCATAGAGAAGTGCTCACACTCATTCATGTTTGGTGCAAGACATGTCAAATCAAATACTCATATCACTTGAGACTTTAGGTGTTTCACAAGTTGTTTTGGTGATTGCTGTTTTCAGTTCACTGCTTTTTAGTTGCACAGCAGTTTAATATGGGTGAGGGGCTGCAAAGCCAAAAGTGTTGCACAGTGCCTTGACATGCTGCTACACTGTATATGTATATAGTACACTGCACAAACACCAGGTTTGCATCAGCCCAGGCTGCTGCTTATTGCTCCAGAGCAGTTAAGTGATTCCAGCCACTCTTTTTCAGTTTGTGCTGTTGTCCTGTCAAAGTTGCTATAGCTTGAAATTCTAATTTACTAGTAAGTTATTTTTGTGACTTGCCTCTGTGTGGTTTCTCATTTTCACTTCCCTTGCTCATGTCAGGTTCCTGCTATAGTCAAACCAGTCTCCATCCTGCTCCTTTCAGTCACCCACCAGTCCTCCCCTGTGGCTTACCACCAGCTGGTGTTCACTAGACACAAGCTTGCACTCTTCAGTTGTCTACAGTCTCTCCCAGCAGTGTGCCCACTCTTCCTAGTCTTCAGCCTGTTCCCCCGCTGCCTGCCAACCTTCTCCTGTTTAGCTCCAATTACTTGTTTTCTCAAAAGTGACTGAGCCTGCAACTGAGTCCAATTTCTGAGAAGCCCATTCAAAGCTATATGAAACACAGCAATGTTTCAACTAAAATTGTATTCTGAAAAAAATCAAGATTACAGTATAAAAACTTAATGACAGATGTGGATATGTTACAAGCAACTTTGTAGTATACTTTACAATTTATACCTTATCATATGCTTGGGTGGTTTTAGGTCAAAGGACTCCGCCCCTTGAACTGTGTAATCTCCTTTCCCCAAGACGAAGACCGCCACAAATCTGTCAGTTTATTAGCTGCTACGGTCACATTATATATTTTATATAATTATCTATTTTACCCCTTTAACCTTGTTGTAAACCTTTCAGTAGGTCATTACCAACTGAACAGATTTGTTTATTTTCTTTAAAATTTTTAGTCCATTTGTCTGCTCTCAGCTTTCACGGTGAATTGAAAAAGGTTGGAGTTCCAAACTGATGCCTTTACTTAAATCATTTGTGATTTGTTCAATAGTTTCTGTTCAGAGTGCTGTGAGAAACCAGTTTACCAACGAAGGGAACATACCATCACCACAGTTTCACCTTTGCAGCTGTCACATAATAGTGTAATCTGTCCAGAGGTGGAGAAAGTAATATGGCCACATATCTCAGGAGGTTTCAAAATACTGTTCCTCTGAAATCCCAGAATTGGACTGATTTCATGGCGCGTCACCCCAGATATGCCAATGGAGCGTGAAATTGAGTCAGTCAATGTGAAAAACGAAAAGAAAAAATCTTTTCTTTTCCCATTTCTCTGCAGAGAGCAGCATAGACTGTTTTTGCCAGTATGCTGGCACTGCAATGGTCTTTCATTTCCAAAGCAACCAAATGAAACAAACTTGTACATTCTAGACAAAAACAGCCATTTCACACATAAAAAAAAGTGGATGACATGTTGCAACCAATCGGCAAGTACATGAGATCGAGAGATTTTATTATTCATGATGCATGGGGAAGAAAGTTGTCAAAATGATGGATAAATCTGATAATGGAAGTGAGATTCTGCAACAGGTGTGATGTCACTGAATATGTTCTAATGAACCACATGCCGCTACCCTAATTAAGTGCTGAATGTATGTGTTCTAATCAACCAGACTTGATAAACCTTCAAAGCCGGGTGTAGCGGAGTGTATATGATACCAGAGGGCTTTACTGTCTGTGCTGTTCGGTTACCTCCCACTGTTACACCCCCTTCCACTTTATGTGCCCAGTACATGTGGGAGTGAGTCCCATGAGAACCATTCATCTGTGTGAGTATTAAATTTCCAGTTTAGAAACCATTTTGAAGCACCACCAAAGCTTCGATGTTTACCTTATTTTCAGCTCTAACATTGGCACAAGTTGCAAGAGTTGTTTTGAGTTGCTTTAAGTTCACATCTGCCTGCAGCCAGTCAGAAGGTTTATTGTATAAGAGGTATGCTTATAACTTTTTTAATGTACCACTGGCCTTCCTAGAAGATTGGGCCATACACTGATGTTTTTGGTCATTTTTAGATGAAAACACATCGTGATGTCCAGAGGGAAAAAATGGTTTGAGAAGTTAAAGGGTTTTAGGCTGGTGGTTTTATGTAACTACTGGCATAGCAGCATTTTGACATATGGCAGGTTTGTAAGTGAGCATTTTTGGTTTAAAATTGACATCAGAAGATTGCTGGCTCCTGCCAACTATTACTTGTTACTTGCTGCAGCAACACTGAAATTTGTGTAAAATGTCAGATTGGGGAAAAAAGGGATTATTTTTCTTATTAGCATTCGAAAATTGGTTTAGTCTCTGACTGTTTTATTTGTTTGTTGGTTTTAGGAAACTACTTCTCCTCTTCTTCAGTTATTTTTTAAAAATATTATTCTACCAAAATACAACTTAGAGCAATATAATCTAACAGTCAAATATGCTCACTACACTATTTGTTTGTGTTTACAGTTTAGTTGCACAGGGTATATAGGAACATAATTTTTAGAAGAGAAAGTGTATCTTTTTGGCAAAGACTGGTGTTCAGGAGAGCATTAATGAGTAACAGAGGCCGAGAGCGAGTGTCTCTTTTCTGTAGCGTGGAGTTAACAACCTTGATTTAACAATGAAAAAATGTAGACATAATGCAATAACTGCCAGTGGCACAATCTCTCAAATGGCATATACTGTAAGGTCTGAGCATGTAAGCCTAACAAAATAGTAGTTAATACTGTGACAGACATGGGCACCGATTAATATGTAGGCAGCCACTGCCAATGAAGCACTTCAGTTTGGTCTGGACATTAACAGAAGGATGAAATTATCAGTCGGCTTCTGTAGTAAACTATAGCAAACACTGCTCCACCTGTCGGATATATACAACACTGCAGGAGGCTTCCACACACGGTGCTTAGGAGCCGTTAACAAGGCGGTGCTGCAATCACTGTGTCATCACGGGTGATACACAGTAAGAGTAGGGGCCCAGCGTGGACCTGTCACAGATCGGGCTTGGTTCCACCACAGCCCCCCCAGCAATTTAAGCTGGTTGCATCTGTATATGGTAATGACAGCTATAGTTCTACCACAGGTGGCAGAAGAAAAAGTTATGTGTTGCTGTTTAGTTTGCAAATGAACTGGAACTGTCAATCAGTTGTCGACATTTATGTTAAACTCCATATGCTTTTTGTAAATTGTCTCCTTAACGTGATGTACCTGAATACAAGTGTTGACAACTCAGTGTCTGGAGGCTCTGCTTCGAGGAGCTGTTGTTTACACATGTGGATAGGCAGCTGGCAAACAAAATGTACTCAGATCTAGTCTATACAGGAAACCATGCTGGAACAGAGGTTTTTATCACCCATAATTGGTCTTATCATGTGCAAGATAATTGTTAATAAAACCATTGGGTATTGTCTAATATGAGGTGGGTTAATTACATGCATTTTGAAACAAATTTTATTTGGAATAAGTGCAATGAATGAAGTTATTTTTATCTAGATTAAAAGCATGACAGAGTTGCTGAGATGATAGAAAGCAGTTCAGAGACTATGGAGAAGGGGGAAAAAAGCTTCCTCTGACCGTCTCATCTTACCATCTATTGTCCCTCAGCCTCAGAGGAAACAGATGGTGTTGGTCGTTTTGAAGCTGATGAAAAGATGGTAAAAAGCAGAAGGACAAATACATTAGTGAGCATATAAAGCAGAGGAGCACTACTTCAGTAACTGTTTTCTATTTGCACATTTTAGTACACTTCAAAAAAGATGTGATAAAGTTTGATCTTGTATTTTTCAGGGCATGAGACAGTGACTTAATTAACAAAATAAACAAAGCCGCAAGTACATCAGACAGCCAGTAAATGACTCAACTAAAACAACAAGGGAAAAGACAACAAGGAATGCTTTCTCTGTTGGTCCAGTGGTAGTTTGAGGAGTGTAATGTCCTGGGTTGGACCCTGGCTTTGAATTGTGGGAATAATTAGTTTTGCACATCAGACTTTGGGTCTTTTCAAACAAACAAGCCTATTGCCAGGTAAAATGGTAATACTGGACGATTATGCAAAGCCTTGGAATAGTTATGACAATACCTTTTGAAAGTTGAGTGCCATGTTGTAATTCTTTTTCTCTTTTATAAATCACAGATTAACCTCAATCGTAATCCATGACTGGCCTATATGGATGTCATTGCAGTTTTTGAAAGTATCATCCAGATTGCCATGATCAATCATATCAAGGCACCCAAGTCTGGCAGCAATGTCACAGAGCACTGAAAACAATCTGCATTCATCAGCCCCAAACTTGACATGACCATTTTGTTTTGTCACTGTCAAGAAAATAAGTTTTTTTTCCCCCATTTTCTACCAATTTCTGGAGTTAACACATTTTATCCAATATTACAAATGTATCATTAGTTCTGAAAAAGATAGAACAAGTGATCAATGTTGCAATGTGTTTAAATTTCTAAGCACAGGTTAGACTAAATTGTCTTTATGAAATAGAAATAGAATTACACTTCTTCAAGAGAATGCTATTCGGTATGCAAAATCCAAAGGTAAAGTCCACAGTCTCAGCAACTGCTTTTTTCTGAGTAATTGAATATCTACAACAGACTGGAAGAAAGTCCAGTAGCAAAGAGTAGAACATGTATCATGTTGGAGTAGAATGTCTAATCGCACATTATATCTGACACTTTCGACAATAAAAATAAAGCGCTTGAAAAAACACCTGTGAAAAAATGACATTTGCATGCTGACCAGCAGTATGTAATTAAACAACCTGGAACTGCACTGCTTAGCCATAATGCAGTATAATGTAAATTTTTTCCATGTTTGTTTTCTATAGTTTTCCATTAATGTATTTTTCTACCAGGGCAACAACATCTGCAACTGACAAACTGGGGGAAAAGGAATTGAACATTTCACATTTTACCCTAGCATTTTTACATTTTACTGCTTATTGACAAACCTGTCAAAGCATTAAAGACAATAACTTGTCTGTCATTTCATTTTGGAAGAACTGGCAGATTCTGTGCCCTTGGTCTTGTGTTTCTGCTCATTTTATGTCTCCGCTCTGGGGACAGTGGTGGCAGTGTCCAGTCATCCGTCCCATCCTTGTGAACACAATACCTCAGGAACGCGCCGGGGGAATTTCACCAAATTTGGCATAAGCATCCACTTACACTCAAGGATGAACTGATTAGATTTTGGTGGTCAGTGGTCCAAGGTCACTGTGACCTCATGTCCATCCTGTTCTTGTGAACGTGATATCTCAGGGACACCTTGAAGGTTATTTTTTAAATTAAATACACCAATTTTTACATTTTTTTTGTATTAAACTCCTCCTAAGTCTTCACTACATCTATTATGAATCTGGACAGACATGCACATAAATGTGACTGATTGGCAGAGGCATATAACCACAGGGCTGTAATTCTAGTTTACATCTGCATCACAGATTTAACCGTGAAGAGTGCTATGGCATGAAATGCTGGCCTTCCCCTCTGTGACAGTAGCAAAAAATAAAAAGAAAAGAGTCGAGCCTCACTGCTCCAGAGAAGGACAATAGATTGTCATTTGGTTTCGTTGACCAGCATTGTTGTCTTTGTCTTCAGGATGTAGCCCTACAAGTACAGTCATCGCTCCTGACAAAGCACGACAAGCTGCACAATACAATTTTTGTGCAATTCCAGCAGTGGTGTGCTTGGCACATAGGAGAAGAGCCACTGAGGATTAACTGTCATGACCAAGCTGGGGCTGTGTGTAGAGCACTTGATCAGCATGCTATCAGGCAAAAGTGATTCTTGACTGTCATTTTAACAGCTGAAGAAGGGTGTATGAGGAGTACCGTGCTGCCCTTTTATCCCAACAACCCCCCATCAAGTTGAATATTCTCATCCTGATTCATTGAACATATAGAAGGAGATTTTAATCCATAGACAATGGCATAATGTAAAGTGCACTTATGTGCTTATAGTGCAAAACATATGGAAAAGAACTTTGACAAAGTTAAACTAAAAAGTGACACTACATTTAGTCTAATTCTGAAGTTTGGTTTTCTCAATGTCACAATAACATCATGTGTTATGGCCCACAAAATTTATCAAGCTCTACTATGAACAAGTAATCCAATGTCTAGGTGCAGCTAAATATTTAAATATGTGTTGGTCAGTGTGCAATAATAACAACTATTCATGCAGCTTCAACTTTATTTTTGGCAATGAATTCTCCTTATAAGAGGACATGATCAGCTTCTAGCTAAATGTCAACATCTAAAAATTGGGTGCTAGAGTGTAGTCAAAATGCCAAATATCAAATGGATTTCGCCTCCTTACCATCCTGTCTCACTGGCCACAAACAGGAAAGCTCCTTAACACTGTAGGAGTATGGTAACACCACATTATGTCTGCCACTGAAACCTATTTGTAACACATCCTATCTCTCAGCTAACTGTGGTGACCCTTGGAAAAGATAGACACAGATGGTCACACCAGACAACTTGGCACCTCCAGGCTGAGAAGGAAAAAATAAAAATGAAAAAAATATGAACATTTCATTACTGTGTCATTTGGCAAACTGATCATGATTAAAATGATAAATATCCCTGTGACTGGTTTATGTTTTATGGGGCATGGATAGTTTAGTTCAGGGGTGTCAGTTATTGGCAAAACAACATACACATTTCTTTCTTAACACCTCTTAGTGCCAAGAGATTACCTATGACTCAGTGAACAATGGCAAGCTTGGTTAATTGACAGATGTATTAGTTTAATAACATACTGAAATGCATTCACTTAATGGTAGGACAACAAACTGTTACTCATAAATGTTTTGGCTTAAATGGTTAGTTACCACTGTGTGCTTGATGAGAGGCACTCCAAATTGTTCTGATAATATGCCCTTACACAGCAAAGTAAATGTCATTACCCCGCTGTCAAAAACAAATATTACTTTTGCTTGTGCACCTTAGCAGCATTCATTTCTCTGACAGACAGATGGTTTAAATGGGACATTTTCGGTTTATGTAAGTGGAGAGAGATGGAATGCATTTGACCATGAACTTTCATCTTTTGCCATTGTATTAACTTTAGTTTAAACATTATACACCGTCTGTTACTGTTTCACTTATATGGAAGCTGAGATCCAGTGACAAGGTTGAACATAATTAGATTTTCCTTCTGGATTTATTATAGCTGACATAAGTTTCTTCTCTGGGGGGGGGGTGGAGACACAGTTTGGTGACCTCCACTTATAAAGCCACTTTAGATCACTTTGAACCTTTGAACATACTGTACATACATTTTTGAACAGTCTTATTCCCTGATGCTCAGAAAAAATTGGACAAAAAAAAATCTGATGTGTTGTGGAAAAAACTTTACTCAGAGAGAAGGGTTTTATATTTCAGATCCTTTTATTATATGCAAAGAAATCCTGAATTGGTTCATCAACACAACTGAACACAAGTAAGGAAAATTGTGCAGTCACCATTCTTTTAAAACATTAATGTTCATGCCCTGTCGTCATCGACTGGCCACTCATTACCATACACGGACCCGTACCTGTCTTTATGATTCTGCTATCAACACTATCTACTTTTTTCCACCCCTGCGTGTGTTATGTGCTGGAAAAGTTGTGTGTATGTCTGGTTTCTGTTCATCTTTATCCAGTCATCATGTGCTATCACAGATGTGTGTCTCAACTTTCTATTCAAACATGTTTTTGTAACTAGATGTTCTTGGAGTTTAGACAGGAAACCCACCCCCCAAAAATTAATGGCAAGTCTGGTACTAGCTTAAACCACCTCATCAAGCACACACTTCTCAAGAAATGAATATTGAAACACAATATTGGGTGAAAGAATACACACCAGTGTATAACATACAGATGTGCATGTGTGAAACCAAGTGTCTTTTAGATAGATATGTGTTACAACTCTCTCCTCCTCCCATCCAGAGTATTACTCGCTTGCCAAGACAGAAACCACTTGTTTTTTAAAGAGACACAATCTCCAACTCAGGAATTAACAGTCATACAGATACAATTCCCACTGCAGAATACTCCTCTAACCATAATATCTTCATGAAAAAAAAATCTAAAGATGCATATGATATTTGTGATGTTATATTTTTAACGATCTACCACCACACATGCAAAATCCTTTGCACACAGAAAATAATTTGTTGTTTGGGGTTTCCGTCCTTCTGAATCGCTTTGACCTTGATGAATAGTTGCCACATGTTGTGACTTTTTTTTAAATTTATCTTTGGTGAGAACATTTCATTAAGAAATTATTACTGGAATTTGAAGTAATGAAACATTTTCTCTGCATCCTTTTATTGAAAGCCCTGTGTAAGTTATAATGGCATTTCTTCTTCTGTGGTGTGTTTATTGATTTGCCTGGCTTGCAATTGTCATGCATTTGTTAGGAACAATGGAGAACTGAATGAAAGCAGCAGAAAACAAAGTGGTGTTCCCTCACCGCTGACTCTTGGGAAAGGCTGGTAATGAAGTCAGATTGAAATGAAACCATCTGTAGAAGTAGACTGAAAGACGCCCCCCCCTCATCTTATCAAAGATTCTTCAGTAGTTCTACTGGCTGAAAGTGAGTCCCAGGCACATAATGCAATAAGTTGTCATATTATTGAAAGGTGCTTGGTAAAACAGGCCAAACAATAGGGTCCTGAGATTTTTATTTCTTGTAGATTTGTTTTGTAGATCAGCCCCAATTACAAAAAGCCTCGTACAGTACAATTTTGAAAAACTGAACTCTTGATGCCCATTCGTGTACTGTGACACATATTTGATAGATTTCTGTGGATCTTCTATTTCAAAACATTGACTCATGCAAGACAGCCTTCCCAAAAATTGCCCAGATGATATGCTATTCGACAGTTTTTATGATAATCTTGCTATTTTGTATTTCCCAAATAATGAATTGTTTAGAATAATATAGTGTTTTTTCATTCTTTTCAGCTGTCAGTGGGTGATAGTTATAATTTGGCCCTAATTAATGTTATCCTTTTTGTGTTAGGTAGTATTTGGATGAAAAATAAATTGAGTACCCCTGTGCTGTTTCAGGAATAATGATCAATAGCAGATGTCTACAACAGCAATGACAGCGCTTTAAAAAAAAAAACAAGCCTACACAGTTTTTGTTCTTAAATTACAGCTTTCACGCAACACTTTAAAAAAGAAAGAACAAGAAGAAGTGATACAACCCAACTGGGTTCCCACTGTACTGTATCTCTAAAAATTCAGTGCGAGTGATTCTAATCAGTGATTAGCCTTTAGGTAAAACTCCTGATTTTTCAAGAGCCTTATCAGATGAGGAGAGCTCTTATCTGTGCCACTCTATTGATCGCTCTGCGCTCTAACAGAGGGGTATATAGAATGGCACTCAGGAGCAGGAAGGAGGTGCTTGTATCAACACTACCCATACCAGTGTGTGATCTGTGGAGCACTGATGGTTATCAGTTTTCTATCTCACTTTTGTTATACATTCCCCATTCATCTCCTTGCACTCGGGTACGGAGAAAAATTAAAAGAGTCACAGAAAAATAAAAATTCAGCACCACAGGTTTGTGCATTTGAGAATGCTTTGCAGAATGACTCAACTTCTATGACTTATATCGTCATGCTTAATAAGAAAAATGTCCATCTCTTTCTGAATTGAAGATGACACATTCATTCTGTGAGTCTTAATCTTATAAGCATATTACAGACAATATGCCTGAAGCAATTATGCATGATGAGAAAAGGATGTTCGTGTTGTGTCGTCTTAAATTACAAATCTAATTCTTCACACAAATCATTTACATGTGACCTTACTGTGACCTGTGCATCTCTTAAATGTCACTATCCAGGATTTACTGCCACCTCATGCCACAGCATGTTGACAAATTTATTAGTTTCTACTTTACAGACAGAGGTTTAGGAAAAATTAGTTTGTCGGTGTCACAGAAACATGCAAAGTAAATTATTAGAAAAAACTTTGTTGAGAGTAACTTTGATGTAGGAGGTACAGTATCTACTGAAAAAAGTTAGAAATACAATAGCAACTTTTATGACTGACATTTCTGGCACTCACTACAAAATTTGTATTCCGGAAATCCACTGCATAATATACAGACATCCTCATATAGAGCAGTGGTTTTTTCAGCTGAGGGGCTAACTCATATTCAAAAAAGAAGTGGTTTATATCCAGGAAGTGTAGGGCTGGGCGATTAATCAAATTTTATTTTCAATTACAATTTTGGCTTGCAACTATTATGAAAAAAATAATTCAGATTAAACTATGATCGCACCACACTAATCTAGCCACAGGGTTGGCAAGCCAGTGACTTCTGTGCCGGTCCCAAGCCCGGATAAATAGAGAGGGTTGCGTCAGGAAGGGCATCCGTGGTGAAAACATGCCAAATTTAAACATGTGAACCATCAGTGTGAATTCCATACCGGATCGGTCGAGGCCTGGGTTAACAACGACCGCCACCAGTGCTGTTGACCTACAGGATGCTGGCGGAAATTGGACTACTGTTGGCCGAAGAAGGAGAGGAGGTAGAAGGATTCATAGACAGAGAGAGAAGAGGAAAGGCAGGAGTATAGGTCTGAGAATAGGGACTCTTAACGTTGGCACAATGACAGGGAAAGGTAGAGAGCTGGCGGACATGATGGAGAGAAGGAAGGTAGATATACTGTGTGTGCAGGAGTCCAGGTGGAAGGGTAGCAAAGTGCGTAGCATTGGAGGGGGATATAAAGTGTTTTATTATGGTGTGGACAGGAAGAGAAATGGGGTAGGAGTGATCCTGAAGGAGGAGCTCGTGAGGAATGTTTTAGAGGTGAAAAGAGTGTCAGACAGGGTGATCAGTTTGAAGTTGGAAATTGAAGGGGTAATGTTGAATGTAGTCAGTGGTTATGCTCCACAAGTAGGGTGTGAGTTAGAAGAGAAGGAGAGATTCTGGAGTGAGTTAGATGAGGTGATGGAGAGTATTCCAAGAGGGGAGAGAGTGGTGATTGGGGCAGACTTCAACGGGCA
>NW_018127884.1:1899277-1964726 GCF_001952655.1 Monopterus albus | reverse complement strand
CCCTAACGGGAACAGCCGAAAGGAGAAGAAGAAGATGATCGCACCACACTCCGTTTCGCAATGATGATTTCATTTTGTCTTGTTATAAATGCAGCACCCTTCAGTACTCTACAGTATGTGCATTGTTTGTTCACATTGGAATAAGTGAAACATTACTTGAGTTGACAACACCTAAGCTCGTTACTGTAAGTGTAATAAAACCTAAACACATAAAGTCAGTAAGAGCAATTTATCAAAACACCTACTAAACAGTGTTAGTCTCATTACTCCAAAAATGTAGTATATTACTCATTGCTCATTTTTAAATGAGCAATGAGTAATATAGTCGAAAAATATATACTCTATAATACTTTCAACAGGGAGTAATAAGTAAAGTAACTCAATACACTGCTCATGAGATGACAGTGGTTCAGTGGGTAGAGCAGTCGTTGCCAGCAGTCCACGTGTAGAAGTGTCCTTGGGCAAGACACTTCGACACAAAATGTGCCTCCAAGCTGTGAATGTCGGGCTAATCACCAATAAGCAGTTCCAAACAAGCAGGTTATTTTGTTTTTTTAATGAAGCCTATGAATCCACAAATGTTGGAGGATAAAAAGCACACCTGGCTCAAACCAGTGACAAGACTCTTTTAATCAATGATTTTTATTTTTTACCTTGGCGTCCACGGGTACCTGTGACTGGTACACCATGAGGAATCTGTCTGAAAGACAGAGAGTCAATAATGGAAATGAGCAACATTTCATCCATCACATATCCAGCCACATGCTTCATTAGTTCTTTGTTGCTTGTTGTAGCCTGTTGTCAGTGATTATAATCTAGTTTTGGTTGTTTAGACATTGAAGGGCTGCAGCCATCCTCTGTGGCTGCCGAGGACTCATCTATGTTGGGGTGTATCTCCATGAGCTTCACATTGTTGTACTGTCTTAATAAGTGTTTCAAGAGGTTTGAGGTCATGTTTTTTGCAGTGGAAAGAGTTCTACCGCTATCTGAAGACAATTTACGTGTTCTTCACCTTTCATGCTAATAAAATCAAAGTAATGGGAATATTTCCAGCCACTGAACACAAACAGTTCTGTCTCCCAAGCTAGCTTAATGCTACTAGTGACATGCAGTGACGTGCACACATGACAGCTACAGTCAGTGCAAATATTAAATGTCAAATTTCAAATCAATCTTTGCCCTGGTGACAACAAAAGTAATGTTGTAAAAAGTTGTTTTTGGAAGGAGTAACTAATATAGTTACTGAAAATTTCTGTTCAACTTTTATACTCTGCTACTCATTACTGGAGAAAGTAATATTATTACAGCAATGTGTTACAGCCAAACACTGCTGCCAAATGAGTATAAACTTGCACAGAAATAATAATTTCAGTTTTGCCTGCAGTCTGTCATCCACCGCCAGTTTAACCATTGCAAGCTTGTTAAGCTAATAGCTAATTGTTATTAACAAGCTAAAATGAAAGGTGACTGCAGGTAGCCTGTTAAGCGAGAAAGACCGAGGACGTGACTGTGTCATGAGCCCAGCAGATTCTTTAGATTATGACAGGTTATCTGATGTAGAAACATTGGCAATCAAAGTTAAATTATGTAGTTTTCAGCTGAATCATAATTAAAGGTCAAGAACAAAAAGTTAAAAAAGTTCAGTAAATGCTTGATGTTTCTAAAGTCAGTGGGTAATTGTGTTAAATAATCGTGAACTCAATTTTGAACAAAACCATGATTATGATTTTTGAGCCCTAGGGTAGTGTAAATTTTAAACTTTTTTTTAATGCTGTCATGTGTACAGTAATTTTTGTACCTTGGTTATCGATCACCCAGTAAATACAATATCCAGTTTTATTTATTTGTCATATAAATACCACCAGTAATTTGAATAAGGGTTTTCTATTATTAAAGTGAGTCAATTTCACAAGAATTAGTGAGATGTAGTTTCTTCCTCCCACAGTCCAAAGACATGCAGGTTAGGTCAATTGGCGACTCTAAATTAGACTTCATCTGGAAGGGCATCTGGCATAAAACATGCCAAGTTTAGCATGTGCATTGTCAGTTGGGTTGCAACTGATGATTCGTTGTGGCGACCCCTAACGGGAGCAGCCAAAAGTGGAAGAAGAAGAGTGAGATATAGTTTCTTAGTAATCTTTCGGTGAACTATAATAATTCTACTTCATTCACTCCATCAGTCAAGAACTAGATTTATTGCACTTGAAGTGAGCATGATCCCAGTGTTCACAAAGACCACTCATCTCTTGCCTAAATATTGTCAAGATATTTGATATTGCCCTGTTCCAGCTCCCCAATCCAGCAGAGATTTACTCAGCCTGTTTAGAGATTCAGAGTGGATCAGCCCTTGTCACAGCTGTATAATATAGGCCAGGATTAGGGAGTTAAAATAACAAGCAGAAAAAAAGCAAACGGGGATGGGAAGGAAACTTTTCTGCTCAATTTAAGAGGGCCACTTTTGAGGGAAAACTTTAAGGAAACAATTAGAGCATGACGTTTTTGGATTGTTTATCAGAGTGACGATATTTTTAGCTCAGCCGAGCGGATCAAAACAATTATTTCCTCAGTCACGCCACACTTGACATGACAATGCAGAAAGCCATAATCATTTCCGTCCTTAGCCACCATAATTAATAATAGCCCCTCTAAAGCACACACTTAGGAGTACTCAGCCCCACAGGGGACAGGCATATGTAATTATTCTTCTTAATTAGTGGTCTGAAAATGTATCTGATTAAGTTGTAAGACAAGTCTTTGACTAATTCAATTTGGATTGCACTCTGCAGCAGTTTGAGTGCATCAGGGCATTGACTGAACAATACAATTCTTTTGATCAAACACCCAGGCTATAAGGGCTTACCTCTGAGAAACAAACTAGGTGATCAGACTGAAGGCCATGTTTTTCACACCACAGTCGGTGAGCTAAATTGCATTTTACTGCTTCTCAGACACAATGTCAGACACCCAGTGTATACCTACAGACACAATATGGTGTGCTGGATTATTTGATTATCATTTACAGTAACTGAATATGCTTTAATTCAAATTAAAGCAAGCTGTGCTCAATCAGTTTGGAATTAGGTTCTGCTCTAAGTAACTTTAATAATAATAATAATAAAATTTATTTATAAAGCACCTACCAGCTCAAAGAGCACTAGGTGCTACATCAAAAAAATTAAAACCAAAATCATCAAAATATCAATATCATCGATCTATAGCATAATTCCTGTCCAGGCTGACACCCCTCAGAAAAGCTAGAATAAAGCTAGAGGGATGAAATGATGCTGTGAAACCCGGCTCTGTAGGCTCTGTCCTGTAGGATGACCCAGGATTACAGTGGGGATTTAAGTCTATCTGTGCCAGATTTAGCAATTATCTCAAAGAAATAAAGACATATAGCAGCTTTCTGGTTTTAGCATCAGTATGTCATGCTAAATGGGTAACAGAGACACTACCGTTCCAGCATGATGTGTTCAGAGGGAATCATCTTTAACACTAATCCCCCCAGTTAATAATTTTACCAGGATGAATAGCACAATCTTAAATTGCACTCTCCATTTCATAGGTAGCCAGTGAAGGGACGCTAAGATTGGGGTAATGTGAGCATATCGACGGGTGTCAGTGAGCAGCCGGGCGGCGGCATTTTGCACCAACTGCAGCCTGGACAACGATGACTGGGATAAACCGGCGTAGAGGGCACTTTATGTGATTAGAATTATAAGGGCTCAATATAATGAAAAAGGAGGCACTTACTCTAGGTGTAGTTTATTTTTTGTTTCTATGTCTCCTTCTTAAGTAGTCATTTCCTAAAATTCTAATTGTAAACAATTATGTTTTTAGTATTATAGTAAGGATGGAGGGTGGATGACTGACAGTAGTGCACTCTTGATGCCAGTGGATCATGAATACGTAGAATTTTTTCTAAAATTTACTTTAAAAGTATATTTTCAGTACCAACAATTCCTCCAAATTAAATGAGAAAACCCATTGCATGCAAAAACCTTTTATAATAATACATACATACATACAAGCATTTTCTAATCTGACACACAACTCTGCAGAATGACATCAATTGTCGGTACCTCCAAAGCCTTTTTAAATTATTGTACACTAAAGTTTGGTTATGTTTAGGCACAAACATGACTTAGATTTGAATAAAGGTCATGTTTTGGGTTAGAATAAGTATTAAAAGTTAGGGGACCTGTTCTCATGGTTACTATAGGTGCTTTTGGACCAAAGGGTCTTTTTCATAGGTCTCAGAACTACTGAAAAAAGTACCCGTTTTTGTGTGTGTCTGAGAACTGATAATACTGTAGTTCTTAGATCAACATTTTGAGCTCCTACTTCAACGTAGGTACTCGCCAAGCGCAAGGAACCACGAATCACGTACTGTACATGTACATTGACTGCAGCAGTGCTAATTGTCAATTTTTAAAAAACCATATTAGCCATGTATAGCTATCAATAGACATCACCAATAGCAAGGGAAGCTGTACAAGGTAAACCTCTGCAGATGGTTAATGCCTCCTTATATAATTAATGTTAGCAACATTACCGGTAATGTAATGTCATTATGTGTTAACTTCTGGGAACTTGTCAGCCAGCTTAGTGTTACGTCACTTCAGTGTTCCTACTGGCAGTGCAAAGGCAAACAGAAAAAACCTGTAAAGGTGTATAGTTATATTACAAAGCTGTGTATGCAAAAAATAAATGCTAGGATACAGGTCTGCCTCTGATCTTCTCACTGTGCACACAATCATCACACGATTCCTAATGCAAACCATAGCCAACATGAAATCATACACACATGAAAGAGCTTAATGTCTACTGCATGCAAGCCCCCAGGCACAGATTGAAAAATATAGCCCCATAAATAAACCACAGAGGGCAGATGATGTTAAATTAGTGTGGGAGAGGATTGCACATTGGGTCAGCAGTTTGTGGTTGTTCTAGGAGACCTGTCGTCCAATATAAGTGATATCAGGTGAAAAGGTAAACAGAATGCTGGAGAGACGATTGTTCCTCCAGCTTGTTCTTGACATCTGTAGTACAAAATGACCCTCTGCTCTTAAAACATACCAACAGTTCTTGTTGAATAAATTGCACCAGGGTCTTACAATGAAATGAGACTGGGGGACCTTTATTATAAATCTTATATGTATCATAGATGAAACCATGAAAATTGCATCCATCTCAAGTAAAAAGGTTCAAGTAAGGTTCAGGTTTGGTTAAGCTTAAGTTAGGTTATGGTTAAGGTTTGGGTAAGTCTCCAGGAAATGAATGTAAAGACCCGGTAAATGACAGAAACAAGGGTGTGTGTGTGTGTGTGTGTGTGTGTGTGGAACAGGCCAACCCTCTCTAAGTCAAACTCAATTTCACAACTCTAAGTCAGATATCTGCCAATACTTTATTTGCTCAGGTATGAAAAATGCAGCTTCATTCAAGCAGATACAATAGCTTAAGGGGCTTACACTTGACACGATATCAATATACTCATAATATCCTCCGGTTTCTTATGGTCAACAGTGTTTATTTGATGACTTACACTCAGTTATCAACAAAAATCTTTGACATCTCTTATCATACTCATATTTCTTAAAGGATTGTTAATTCCAGCTCACATAATCAACAGTGACTCATATTGTGCATATTATTTGGATGCTGCTATTTACTTTTATTTGCTTTTGTGCATATCTGTGACCACTGGAGTGTTGGCACCTCTGTTAACAATGAATAAACAAAAATGAAAAGAGATCATGAGCAAAGGCTCTTTAATGAATGGTGATATCAGCAGAGGCAGGGTTCATGAGAGTGCTTGACTTTAATGGAGATAGACTGCACATAGCTTCAGGGGCCTTTGATTTTATTGAAGCCATTGTGACACTTCAATATCACCACTTCTTAGATATGAATTATTGCACCTTTGTGAGAAAATGGAGAACAAACATTTAAAATCTAGATGACAGCTCAAGCGGCCATATAACCAGCTGTTTATTTCAGCATGTTGTATATTTATTTATATCGTCAGATTTTTGTGCTTCTACACCCCTAATGTGTGCCAGCATCTTTTGGCATGTTGGATGTTTTCTCCCATCACTGTTAATTAACAGGATGGTTGACAAAGGGCCAGACATGCTCTTTTGCCCTGTGATCCTCCAGACAAAAACTATTTAGAGCCAAATGCCCTTATACCCTCTATTTATTTATGTGCTGAAATTTAACCATACCTCGGCTACTCAACATGGTCACAGAGGTCAAAGCTTAGAATTTTGATAACAGGTTAAACTTGTCATTTTTAGTGTGGCATGGTCAGAAAGGACAGGCAGGAAAAGAGGCTGTGGAGTGAAAGTTTGAATAGACCATGAGGAAAGTATCTTAAGGTCAGGTGTTGGCTGTTTTCCATGCTGCCACGTTTGTTCATACTGGCTGTATTTCTTCCCAGTAAACAAATTCAGTATGTAGTGTGTATGTTGACAAGCGGTAGATACATGTGTCAGCTGTGTGTCAATCAGGCAGTTTCCAACAGCATAATAACCGAGGTCAACAAATGGATAGAATTGTGAAATTGCATACAATTCCATGGCAATGCTACTTTACTGGAAAAATACTGAGGGCCAACACAAGACTCTACAAGGTACAGTATATGTTAACTGGGGTTCCCAGATTTAATGCCTATTTATCTGACACTAATATAAAGCAAATATATTGTACACATGGTTGATTATGCAGATGAAGAACACGTCTAAATTATCTTTGGCATGAGGAGTAACTGTGATTTTTGGCATGTTGAGTTCAGAGGCCATAAAGATGTTGTGCTTGTCAAAATATCAGGCTTTTTCTGTAATCTGCTTTGAATTTTGGCCAAAGCTATGCCAGTTAACCTTAACTCCTCTTTTAAAGGGTATGACCTGTTACAAAAGAAGGATTTTTTTCTATAATCATGAATATTTCAAACTGTGAACTGCAGCTCAACTCTGTAGAACAGAGTAGAACAAGAACATTACATTTCCGAAAAGTTTTTTCTTTTAATAGCCTAAGGGAATATGCTAATAATTTGACAATATCTTTTAGTAATGTATCTTTAGATGGTGATCTAAATCTGCTGAAAAATATTGTCAGATGCTCCTCTGTATTAGCACTCATTTTATAGAGAAATCAGGTTTCACCTTGAAATCATGCCTCATCAAACATGTCTAAAGTTGATTTACTTTTTTCTTTTATATTTCCATTCCACCCTGTAATATAATCACCACAAAATTTGTAATATTCTTTACATCAGATTTGAAAGATTTGACCCCATGTTTTGCTTTTCCAATTAAACCTGGGTCAGGTGGATTATTTGCCATTTCAATAAAAGAAATGAAAGAGCACTGGGATTTTATTATTCCAGCTTTCAAGGTTTAATGTTTGTTTGCTCATTCAGTGTGACCTTGGCTTTTTCTTGCCTTTTCGTGGCTAACCTGGACAGAGGAAATACAAAATATAAAGCAAACCAGACACTGAGAGGACAGATTCTCTGCTACAGTGTCACACTCTTTATCTTTCACTCATCTGTCACTGACTGTTTCTCCTCCACCTTACTGGCAAGGCAAAACACGGCCTGTGGTTCTCCATTCCCTTGACAGAGGCCCTCTCTGACCCCCCAGCAGTAATTTTAGACTTGATGTCGGCTGTGCCAGAGAGCCAGCCCCAGCTAATTCAAGGTCATACTAGTTTTTATTATTTTATTTTGAAGAACAGTCAACTTGTTTTCAGGCACTGTTCCATGTTAAAGAGTTGAACCATTGCATTATATTTCTCTAATAATTTTTGTCTGTAGGACTTCGTTGTCCATAGGCCCATTTCTCTGATCCGGTTTACTGCAATATTTCAGTGTTAATTTTACAAATTGTGCTTGTTTTCCAGCTGAATTAATGATGCCAAAAGACCCCTTTATATTTAAAATTTGTGTAAATAAAACCCTGTCATCAGCAAGTGGGTGGAATTTGCAAATGTTGTGACAAATAGAGATAAGAGTCAGACATGACACATGAGAACTGCAGCAGTTGGATACTTGATACTTGGATAGTCGGTGAGCCAAATTCAGGTCATTGTTATTGAATAATAAAGCAATCTGACTGCTACCAGGGGTTTGACTTTGCAACAACAGAACCATTTTCCAGTCATGGTCTTGTACATAGTCATGTTTGACATTTACAGCAAATTGTGAAGACATGTCAGATACCACTCATTGTAATGGTATGTCAGAAATGTTGAAGTGTGACTATGAAAGGTGTGTGAACAGCTTTGGTGGTGCTAAGGTGATGTTCCAGAGGACATTATCTTTCTGCAGACAGTAGAAGGATGTCTAGTCAAAGGGGTCCTTTGTAAGGCCTGACATTTACATAAAACTACATCAGTGGTTTAGAGCAACAGGCCGCCTTTTCTACGCTAACACTTGCCATTGGCCACTATCAAGTTCCTGGTCTTGATCCAGCAGAGCAAACCAACAAGCACTTTACGAGCAAAATAAAGTTCTGTAGCCTGCAATGAAAGCATTACACTCCCACAGGTAAAATGATAACATTTTTACCTATTAAATGTATTCTGGTATCATATACATTTTATAGGACATTTAAAAAAAGATCAATCCTGTTTGATAGCTTGTGTTTATGTTTGTTAACACTTTTTATTTAATTATTCTCTTGTGTGGCTGAACAACAGACAGTTTTTATTCATTTCAAATAAAAATGTTAATCCTGAATGATTCATGCAGGCTCGTAGTCTTCGCAAGCCGAGTACTGTTAAACTTCACTCACAACTTTTCGAGATCGATTTCCTCCTCCTCACTTCCACGAGATCACATCATTAAATTTGCCTGGTTAGATGACACCTACACGTCTGATGGGTGATGGATGTTATATATATAGAGTCCAAATGAAAATCTCCACCTCCCCCTTAACCCCCTATTTTCACACACCCCGGTGTCATAAACACACACACATGATGTTCCGCCTATCATCTTCTATCAGAGAGGTAAGATAACCTCAGAGCCAATGACAAACTTTGACAAATGGCTTGTCTCCAAGCACCTGTGAGAAGATGGAACTGACAGATTTCTTCACCTTTCCTCTTCCTCCAAGCCTTGGGCTGTGCCAAATGGGCATAAGTGATGTACTGTAGGACATAGCTGGGTGTAAGTCATGCTCCTTCCGTTTCCTCCAGATTGTAAGGGTCTCCATCCATCATTGTCAGTCACCCCTCTCCCTTTGCCTGTGTCCGTTTCATCCACTCTGTCTGTGCTGTGTCTTGTCTCTTTATTTGTTCACCCAAAGGTCACTCTTCCATTCTCAGTGTTTTTCCCCTCTACTGCTAGAGCAGTCTGCAGATATCTGTGGTCCTGTACAGATGGCTGGTAATCTGGCCTGGGGTCATTATGAATCCTAGCCAGGGCCCTGACCGACGCTTACTCTCCCCTTCTGTCAGTCCATCTCAACAAATGTGGCCTAAAATGAGCAATTCATCTAAATTTCCAGACATTTTGCTTTTCTTGGCCCAACTATTGAGCCTGGAGAATCCAAATCCATACGCTTTATTTAAGCAGACAAAGACAGATATGTGCTTGAGTTGTGGGTAAATTGCATGCATGCACACACACCGACACTCACACACAGATTCAACAGAGCTAGTTGGGGAGCTATCTTATCATAATGTTCTAACTGAGCAGTGTAGTGCAGTGCTGAGACATTGAACATTAAAGATTTTACACGGCACCTGGTAAAACTGTTCTGTAGTTTGTCTTTTTTAATATCATTCCTGATATGTGGAGCAATCAGAAGCACCACCAAGCCAAACATAACACTGAAAGATGTTTGAATAATTCAATTCTAATTTTAAAAATGTCAGATGGGAATCTTATAATACTAAGATCCAGATTTTTCATGTCCTCTCCCCTGACCCCCCAACCACCCCAACCTCTTCCCCCCATCATTACAGTGTATCTACTTTTCATAATCTCAACTCCCATCATGCATCATTCACGCTGTTGCCTCCTGTTTCATTCTCATTATCCTGCCACATGCCATGTCTCTCCACCAACCTCTGTCTTTGTTCAATGTAGTCAGCTGACGGGCCTCCGGTAGCTTCCACGCTTCTTCCTCTTAATGTTCATCACCATGTGACATAGCTGACCTTCACCGGACATTGTTTCCATTAGCTTGACAAATCTGGTGCGTCAAAGCAGCTTTGTTGACATGCAGGTGTAGAATCACCATTGAATGGATTCCTCATAATGAAAATGCCAAAGGAAATAATGGTGTCTGCTATGGGTCGGCAATTAGGTTCCATCAAGGGACACTTTTTTCAGCACTATTTGGAGGGATCAACACTATTTTACATATGCAAGATTAGAATATATTTGTTTGTCAGCTGTTTTTGCCAAGAGTTACCATATGTGGTTCATAAGAAATACTACTGATTCAAATTGTTACTTTCATAAGAAATACATTTTCATAGCAATATGTTCATGAGTAACATTTTGGTCTAATGCAAGAAGGAGTGGGACTTTATTACACAGCAGAAAAGTTCTATTTTAGGGCTATATTAATGTATTTGAAACAGACTTAGTGCATATGTGTGTCCCTGTCTGCAGAGGAATGTTTTGGCGAATCTCTTGAGGCAGGTAGCGGCTATGTCATTCCCAGGGTGGATGAGAGACAATCTATAACTGCATAAGTACTATAAATAATATAGTCCCATGAACAGATGACCCAGTGATAAAACTTTGATTTGTAATATAATTTTCTGTGCATTTTTCATGCAGCTGGATTTTTTTGATGAGACTATGAGCCTACATTTTATTTGGTTGAATAATTTGCTGCTGTTGCAAAATCACACCTTTTAATCCTGCCTTGGCTCGGAGTCATTTTCTATTCCATTTTCTTTAAATGCCCAGAAATCTAATGCTTTTAACAATTCCAATGCAGAGCTGTGCGGAGGACAACGTACAATACCTAGGTAATTGGAAAATACTAATTTTGTTCTACATTTTGTTCCACAAATACTTGTCTTTCAAGTATGTGCTGCATATGTGTGTTTTGGGATGTGTGTCAGAGAGAGTGTGAAAGAGTGAGTGAACCTGTTTTTCAGTTAGTTTTTCTTGAGTATGAAATAGCACTCTATTTTAAGGTTCATATCTCCCAAGTGTCTCACAACATGTCCTTTTTTAAGTGACTGAAGAAGCCTTTCTCATGATCAGTCCACAAACTGCAAAGGGCAAGGCTGTGCCTTCTGTATTCTGTATCCTTTCCTATCCTTCCTCCAAGCATGCATTTGATCTTAATGCAAAAAGACAGTGCAAACTGCTTCCCTTAGATTTAAAGCAAGGCGTGCAAGCAAATCTGCCCTTCCTCTACTATTACCAACCGTGGAACTTATTTTTTGTCCACAGAAGTGTGCACTCAGACCAAAGCCTTCATAACACATTTCAAATCCACTCTTGGGTTTCTTGAAGGACAAGGCACATTTGCTCTTTTGCAATAGATATGCTTCTCAAAACAGCAGTCAGTGGAACAACAGTGAAGTATGCCCTTTCCATGACAGAACCCTCATCCATCATGAGGACAAGCATCCAAAGTTTATTTCCACTCCGCTTCTTGGATTTACGCGAGATGATTGTACCTTGGAGTGAATCTGTACCCTCTTGTAAACCTTTATGAATTCTATGGAGTTCTTAATCTTTCAGATTTACAGCCACAAGCTATCAGCCGGTGATCCGTTTCGTTCACACTGCACAACTTTATTGACAGAGTTGACCTACCAGTGACTAAATATTTTTATCTTTTGACAGACATTTGGCCTAGTTGGTTGTTCCCATTGTGTGGACTTGAAATATCTGCACTTGAAATGACAAAATTTAGGTTAAGCCCTAATTAACTTTATAACAATGACTTTTAAATCGGGTTATTGATCAGGACTAAACAGCTGCACATAACACATCGGTGTTAATAAAAAAATGATCTCCTAGAACCCATTTTGAACTATTTACTAGAGATTCAGTGCCTTACATAGGTTTAATCAATAACACACCTAATAGTTTGTTTTACTGAAACTAAACTTGCCACACAGCCTTTCATTAGAGTCAAAAATAAGTTTGTTTTATTTTTCTATTCAGTCCAACAAGGAACTGTTGAGTGCATGTGACTTTGGGTGCATAAGTCTATACTCTGTGCACAGCCCATGGTAACAGTAAGATACGGAATGATGTTGGTTTACAGGATCTGATCTTCAGGCAGAATCAGTAAATTTCAGGGTATGCATAGGTGGGCAAACACACATCATTATCATGAGCATCGAACCTGAATTTTGTATGCCTGATAGCTTTTCAGCGGCTGTGTTTACCTATTCAGAGTGTGTGTTGCTGATAGGTGACAGCAACTGGGCTGAGAATGGTGATGAGGTTCTGTTCGTGGTATAATGCAGAGTCAGGTATCAGCAAATACAAAAAAACCTGTCATTATCTAAAACACCACATTTCCCCCGAGGTACTCTGAAAGATATAGCACACTTCCAGACATGGTTCCTCTCCCCCTCTCTCACTGTCTCACTCAAATGCTCTTCCATTACACACAATAATTCATTTTACAGAAACAATGATGCATTATTTAAGCTATGCTGCATTCTGAACTGAATGAACAGTGCATTTCACATCTCCAGGATCCTTGTTTGTATCTAGTGTGTGTATCTAGATTTACATGCCTGCTCTAAGGGATATTGCAGTCTTCTCAGTCATTTCAACAGCAAGGTAAGCAAACCACTTAATAATGATTTACTGAGTGGAGTTTGGCTAAAATATGGACTCTGGTTTCGACATGTCAGTTGAAAAATAGCTCCCACTGAGAATGTTTAAAAACAACATTTGACATGTCACATTAGGGGGATTGTTAAAGGTTCACAGACCAGCTATTTTCTGTGTTGGCTATAATATGGTTCTGTTTAGGATGCTGTTTTTCTTTCCCCCATGCATCCCCTTTCCCTGTCTCCCTCTGTGATCCATATCATTGTTCCCCAGAGAGGGAAGAAAGGTGACAAACAAACCTATTCATCATCAGCAGGTTCTCCTGGCTAAACTGTTATCCAAGCTGAACTCTCTAAACTTTTCCCAGTGGCCTATTGTTTACAGCTGCATTCTCTAAATTTACACCCACCGTTTGTTTTATGAAGTGTCCACGGAGGGTAAGAAAGGTAGATAGAGGCCTGATGTCAGCATATTTCCTTGTCCTGCATCTACACTGTGATGTATGGTTGAACAGAGCCTCTGTTTGGGCCCTCCTTCACCATTTTTTACATGGTGGTATTGTTTTATACCACCTAGTTTTAGAAATACAGCATCATCATATTACTAAGCTCTCTGAGGAGGGCTTATTGTAAATGGTTAGAGGTTATTCACAGGGCCAAAAGGGAGGGTGTGAGGTTGTATGATTTGCAGGAGGGAGTGGAGGAGAAAGAGGGAATGCGTGAAACTTGCACTATATTAGCTTCAGAGGTAGCATTATATGAATGCTGCCTGTTTTCAAACTTCTGCATTCACTGTAATGAACTCAAGCTGCTGTGTAACAGCTTTGATTTAGGGTGAGTCATTATCTGTAATTGTTCCTTTTATTTGTTGAGCTTTTGTTTCTTAGACACGCTAAAAGCAAATACAGATCATTTTGAATTTGTTTGTATTCCACTAACATTCAACCTACAGCGCAGCATCAGTATTAGTAGCTGTAGTTGTTTACTGAAAAGTCATGCAGGGAGCTCTAAGGATCAAAATTTTCATCAGTAAACCCAAGCACATTGACAACTAAGCAGACTTGTCACACTCAAACAATATACATTAGTACCAACCCCACTGTCTGTGAGTGCTTTTTAATCAAAGTCCAAAATGTCACTGTGACAAATTGAATTAATTCTAATCTTGCTTTCTCTGAGTGACAAGATTCTATTATGTACACAGACTGGCTGTCTGCAAATTCTATTATGACCTGATGTCTCCATGTGTATTTCCAAAGCACCGTTTGAAAAGTAGGCAACACTATGGCTGAAGGAGTCATTGTGGTGGAGAAAACAATATACCGCATTGTTAATATTATTGTCTTACTATTACTTACTGTCTTATTATTGGTTTAGTTATTCTGCTTTTTTATAATCTCTTGTGCCATTTTGCAGTCAACTGACATGTATACAAGCATTGTTAAATATATTTGTGTAGTGGTTTATTACTGTGTCATCTCACTTTGATCACTTAATATCAATTAGGGCATGGAATTAATTTTTTTGCTGTACACACTTGATAATGAAAGGATATCATGCCAGATACAAAATATCAACTGACTCCACTTCCTGAGTTGTGTGTGAGGTTATGTAAGTCCTACATTGTATTTGCCAAATATTTTTTTTATCAATCTTTACATTCTTTACACTTTTCTTCTCTCTGTTACTTGGTATTCTTTTAATAAATATAGCCCTGTGTCAATGAATGTCATTATTCAGGAGAAAATCACCAGGCAGAAATATCATAAGACAGTTGAAGACCTATTCTTCCTTTATGTTTTTCTTTCTTTCCATCTGTCTTTCATTCATTCTTTCTTTTCTTTAAACCACTCATGCACTTCATACCTCTGGAGTATTCAGCCAGATGAGCTTGACTACATAAAATGATCCATCATTGTAAATCTGCCAGCTGCTGTTACAATAAGTGCTCTTGGTACCTGTTTATGATGTCTTTCCAGATGTCTTTCAGACACGACAGGCATGCAGCACATTTACAGATCTTCTGCATCTTAGTTACAACAAAGTAAATAACTGTTTGTGAAGTATGCACCTATTCAAAGCCCTAAATCTCTATAAATGCTTCTGATCTTTCACTTTATTCTCAATACCCTAAAACACATTTGCATAGGTAAACACCCCTGTGAGGCTATTAATTGTACTGATGTACTGCCTTTCTTTGAAAAGGCTGTTCTACATGCACAATTGCTTTGCTGGACATATACCTCACAACAGACTTTCGTCTGCTGTGGAGTACTGCAGACAGATGCAGGGGTTACTCAAACAGGGTCAGCATCTCCCCTGTGGTGCTTTGGTGTCCAGCTGCCAACTGAGAACAGAGAGAGAGAGAGAAAAAAAATAATACGGTGGTGTGTATGTGACAGATCAGGAAAGACTTGTCAACATGACTCTGTTGCAAAGAGTACCCAAAACACACTACCTAAAAACATATTTGCAGCTATTGAATGTACATACATGTAGTTGTGCAACATTTTAGATATAGTAGCTGAAAAATGTGTATACAACCCTTGTGTGTGAGGGGGTGAGTGCCAGTTGGTGCTCTGGGACCCTGACCTTTTGCTGACAGTATAAAAGAAAAAAAAACTGTAGTGCACTGCTGCTAAGACACAGTAATGTCCAAAAGACCTACGCAAGGGCTAAAGAGCTTGTGGGAACCAGCAGGGGGCAGGACAAAGGGGTCCAGATGTGTGAACGCCCCAGAGCAATGTGTCAGCCGTGGCCTTGGTTGACATGACCTCCCTTTGGGGCAGAACATTAGTTTGGTACAGTATACTGCTGTATGGGGAGATGCACTGGTGGCTTCGGATTATGCGCTTCTGTGTCTAGCAGAGCAGCCACATATCGATGCCTAAGGGCACAAGAGATTTTTCAAGTGCAACTCACCTGTGAAACTTGAGGTAGAATCTCAGTACATGTGCTTGGATGAGACAGAAACTGGCCTAACTGTGGTTTTCAGACAATAGTTCATTACTATGAAATACTGTGTGGTGAGTAAGTATCCATTTGACTGTTTTGAGTCTACTGTACATTATGAACTACGGCACACAAGGATGCCATTAGAGCAGGTGATTGCTTTTTAAGTGCTATCCGTGCAGAGTACACTGTTTAATCTGAGGAGATTTATGGAAGGCAATCACCCAAGTAAAAATTGTAAATGCCATTTATCAGGCAGAATGGAAATTACAGCTATAATTTTCACAACCGGACACAGATGAGACCTTATAACCACATAAACCCCTGCGACGTCCCCGGGCTGATTTTTAATGTTCCTTCTCTGTGTTATTGTGACCTGGAGGACTGACTGGCTGACTCGCTATCCACTTCCCCCCTAGGTCTGCTCATTACCCAACCCTCCCAGACTGTCACAGCGTGAGAGGGACTAGTTTATGAACAGGAAGAAAGGCTGTCTGGGGTGCTGTGATTGAATCAGGAGAGAGGTGGCATGGCTGATTATTTTTTCCCTCTTCCTTTTTTCAGCATTTGACAAATGCTGAATATTTGTTGTTTATCAATCTCATAATGTCTCCCTGGTGTGCCATCTGCAAGGTTAAGAATTGAGGATAAAAGGCTGCCTCTGCCGTAGCTGAGTACATTATGGCTTTAAGTACTAAGTTTCTTCATGTTTTATTTAGGAAGATAAGAAAGAGGAAGATGGGTGTTTGGGTTGTGGTGGGGTTCATACCACTCTCTCCACCTTTCTGAAAGCCTTGGTGCCTTTGAGCCTCCTCCCTGATGAATAACCATGTCACACAAAAATGGATGTTGCAAGTAAAAGCACCCTGAAAATACAGTTTAGAACAGCACAGCAGATGAAATAGGCTGTAAAATGGACCATCCATCATATTGTCTAACAAAAAGTGACACATGGGGATGGGGTTTAAGGCACTTTTCATTAGACTTCTGCAGCACTGGCTATCCAGATCACAAGACTAAATAATGACCTCTGCACCAAAAGTGTTTTCCAACAAACAGGAGACAGAAGACACACAGTACTCCATACTCTCTCAATCTTGCACTCCCTCTCTCTTGTTCTCTGTCTCTCTCCCTGCAGGAAATAAAATGCCATCTATTTTCTCTCTCTGCCTGTCTGCCTGTTCCTTATATAAATCCCTGTTCTCTGGCCAAAGACAGTGAGTGATATAGATTGTACTTGGAAATGTATAGCAGCAGAGCCCTGGAAGAGAGTTTGTTGGTTCAGAAGATAAAATTATTTTAGGGGTCTGGCAAAGTTCCTATGAAAGGAATATATTTGATACATCCTCCAATACTGCAGGCATCTGAGTTGATGAATGCATTGATTTGCATGGGTGCTGCTGATATATAATTATGATGAAGTGACAGCAGATTAATCACCATATGCAGCATTCTTTAGCTGGATGCAAATGAATTGCAGTTTTTAGTTCATTGACTAACTTCACCACCTGTCTTGTTTACAGACTTGAGGCAGATACAGAATGTGCAGGGAACACACCGTTTATGGATAAACTTTTTTTTGACAGCTTTAACAGTTCTTTTTTAACACCTAAGATGTTAAGTGAATAATTAATCCATAATTAACCTTTCTTGCATAAATTATAAAAATGGCACAATTAGTTTGAATTTAGTTTGATTTAAATTTGTTTTTGAAACAAATTCATTAGCCCTTTAAAATGAAAGAGGATAACTTAGGAAATATACTTGGGGGATATACGATTTGTGTAGGTAATGCCTTGGCAGCAGTGACATGAATAGTTCTCGATAGCTTTTTCTTTTTTAAAAGCTCTCAACATATAGACATGCTGTACAGTACATGTCCCATCAGTGCTTTGTATTGTAGAAATGTATATAATTCATTTATTTTTACTGTTTGTTTCACACTAAGGCTACTTTGTATTTTGAATTATAGCCAAAGGAAACCTACAGAAATATCAAAGTATATGGAAGCAATGGATCTATTTTATGTCTAGAAAACACTCCTCATAATTAAAAATAAAATGTTTTCATAGGTGAAACTGATTACATGTTGTCAGTGACTAAGAAGTCAGTGTGGTACGTTTTGTCCAGTTAGGAGGCTTTCAGCTACTTCCATTACTTAAAAAAAGGAGACAGTATAGTCAGCAAAATTGTGATGATCAAACTAAACATTTATTGTGACATTAACTCTAGTAATATTTAAAATGTAGCTTCTGTGCTACTCCAAGGTTATTAAACTTTCATTTCTGTGAAACAAGAACTCCTGGTTGTCAAAGACCAGTTGAGGATTCCTCCACCATTGATTTATGAAATAGAATAGGCTAATTACATACTGGATAAATGAAGCATGGAAGAAGCGGAACATTTGCATTTAGCTATGAAAAGAGAAAAGAGACTGTGTGTGTGTCTTTGGGAATGTGAGGGGATATGTATGCTACTTCTTGCAGCCTCTTTGTCTTACACTGATCCATTTCAAGTCCATTGTATTGTCAGTTTGATTTATGTGGCGCCACACTTGCATCTCCCTACAATGTCAACCCTATGAAAAATATATGCAGCTGTTCATACAATGCATGATGATATCAATGCTCTGATGAATGCCTTCGGTTCAGTCTCCCTAAATAAGATGATTTCTGTCCAACCCATACCCTCAGCCATTAGCAAGCTGCTTGGCATGCCTGGAATGTTACTAGGATTAGCATTAGAATTTCATTCAGGTTTCCTACCTGTCTAGCATTAATGCTTTGATCTGCTCACACAGAGAATAGATACTAGCCCTGTAACAAGAGCTAACACGTCTTTGCTCCTTCTGGTACTAAGCATAACCAGAAAGAAGGACAGGTGGAAACGTGTACAGTTACATTTAATTCAGCTATATTAGAACATAATGATGATGTGGGCTGAACAAAGGTTCAATGGTGGTAGATAGTTTTTTTCCTCTGGATGTCTGCATTACAGAAACCACACACATAGACACACATGGCTAAGCACATTAGTTCTTTCCTCTCAAAGCAGGCAGGAGCTAAAATGGCAATGAGGAGTTGGCTTTGAGGGTAGATGAGCATTCCCATGGTCTCAATGTTAAAGCAGCCTACACAAATGAATATGAACTGCTGAAATGCCTTACATTAAATATATTTCAACATGTAGCGGAGGATTTCACATTTTCATATGTCTGAAGCGTATTAGTTTGAATAACAGATGAATACTTTCATCTGTTTGTGGACCGCTGATGCTGCGCTGACCAGTGGCTGAGAAGATACATCAGCTATGACATTAACTGCAGCCTTTTTCCAATCTACTTAGTTGAAGAGAGCTTTAATCTATTGAAGTGGCTCCCAGGGGTTGATAAAACAAACAGCTCGGGGCTGTTGAAACTTGTGCAGTGTCTCTCGTCATGCATTTTGCGAGTGTTGAGTGCCTTCCTGGCACTTGTCTAAACAGGACGATGTGAGCAGTTCCAAGGTGAGTTTTTAGGTCACTTGTCACTTGGAATGACAGTGGAGAAGCAGATGGGGCCACACCAGAGGAGGCTAGCTGACTGTGTGTACAGAGGGCAACTTATGCTAAATGACAGCTAGTCACCATCTCAAGCTTTAACGGTTTGCCTCAGCCGATGAGTGCAAAGAAAAAATGAAGGTGAAAAAAACCCCCAGAAGGATTCGGTATGTAACAGACAAGATGTATTAAATTACTATAAAGTTAATGGTCCAGAAACTTGACGGGTTAATGCTTATCATGGGATGTAATCACAATAAACTTACTGGACTAGATTAATTTGTGGAGAAATGAGTGGAAAAGCTGTTTAAAGGTCAAATATGGTGATATTGTATATTTTTTTATTTGGCAACAATTCCCCTTAAAAGACCAAAATTAACATTGAACTGATGCAACAAACAATAATTTCCTGTAGAGCCAAAGTCTGATACAGATAAGCATGTCATAGTTCTTTTTAAATTAATCCCGCATATATGTTTTAGTGCGACAGTGGGAGGCGACAGTGGTGCAGTGGTACAGTAGTCATCTCACCACCAGAAGGATGAGGGTTTGAATCTCGGTGCCGGCAGTCCACGTGTCGAAGTGTCCTTGGGCAAGACACTGAACCCCCTCGTTGCCCCTGATGGCTAGAGCCATCGGTTGAGGTGGCGCCGCAGATGGCTGCCATCGGTTCTGTACCGGAAACAAATTCCTTGTGTGTAACGTACTTGGCCAATAAAGGTGATTATCCATACTGTAGTTATTTTAGGAAATAATTTAGTCTTTTTTAAAATTAAATATTTGTCACTAATTTTTAAAAATTCATGTCATCAGTAGGAACAAATGAGATACAAGATTTTATTACTGTAAGTGTTAATTATTAGGTAATAAGTACTAGAGTATAAAGTATTAAGACGTGGACTAATGGGCGGGTGGTTGTAGGGTCTTTTCATGGGATTTGTTGACAATGAAACCTGATGAATATCACCAGCATTAACCTCAAAGTTCTCGTCAACTGGACTAACCCTGGAAAGCTGGAAAGAACTTGCAACACAGACTTAGAGACTCTTTTCATCAATTGCAAACTTTTATTCTCCCAGAGATTTTTTGTTATTCATTCTGGTCGAAATGTGTATAACACTGCAGGCCAATGCTAGCACACTACAGCACCTGGTCGACCAGATAGCTAGCATGGAACAGAAACATCCCAACTCCCCATTCATTGTTTGTAGGGGATTTTAACTGAGAAATTCTCACCCATGAACTGCTCAAATACAGACAGCATGTCAGTTGTCTTACCAGGGACAAAAATGCATTGGTCCACTGTTACACAGTAATAAAAGACACCTATTGCTCTGTCCCCTGTGCAGCCATTGACTCTGATCATAGCATGGTCCATCTCATCTCAACCTTTAGGCTGAAACGTAAAGCTGCAAAGCCTGTAGTCAAAACAGTGAAGAGATGGACTGAGCAGGCAAAGTCAGAGCTACAGGCCTGCTTTGCCTGCACAGATTGGAATGTATTTGAGGCTGTGTCTACAGACCTGGATGGACTTACTGATACTGGGACATCATACGTCTGCTTTTGTGGGACGTGTGTGTGGCCCCCCAAGACCTTCTACACGCACAACAACAACAACAACAAGCCCTGGTTGTTGTTGTTGTTGTGCGTGCAGAAGAAAGAGGAGGCTTACAGAAGTGGGGACAAGATCATGTGCAGGCAGGCCAAGAAAACATTGACAAGGGAGATCAGAGGAGCAAAGAGGGGCTACTCTGAAAATCTGAAAAAACAGTTTTCAGCCAACAACCCCCTCATCCGTGTGGAGGAACCTACAAAACATCACAGGCTACAGGACCCCCAATGCTGTGCAAGACTACACCCCTGTCCCATCTCAGCTCGGATCCAGCGGCTGCTCCCACATGATCACCTCCCAGCCCCCCACCCCTGAAGATCTGTGAAAAAGATGTGTGTGGCCTTTTTAAAAAAAATAAGCGGATCAGAAAGGCACCAGGTCTAGACAGTGTGACCCCCTCCTGTGTGAAAGCCTGTGCTGATCAGCTGGTGCCCATCTACTTATTTGTCTTCAACATATCACTGCAGCTACTGTATGTGAAGTCCCCCCCCCCTTTCAAACATTCCACCATCATCTCAGCCCCTAAGAAACCCTCTATCAGTGGACTGAATGACTACAGACCTGTCACTCTAACATCTGTAGTTATGAACTCCTTTGAGAGACTGGTGTTGGGTTATCTGAAGGACATCATAGACCCCCTGCTGGACCCCCTGTAGTTTGCCTACCAGGCAAACAGGTCAGTGGATGATGCAGTCAGCATGTCACTGCATTACATCTTACAACATCTTGACTCTCAGGGACTTATGCATGGGTCCTCTTTGTGGACTTCACCTCAGCATTCAACACCATCATCCTGAACATTCTGACCCAGTTCACTGTGCCTGCCCCCACCTGTCAGTGGATTGCCTGCTTTCTGACAGACAGGAATGAGCAGGTAAGGCTGCAGCTACCACCTGGATTATCAGCACAGACACCCCCAAGGGATGTGTGCTCTCCCCGCTGCTGTTTTCCTGAAATTCACAGATGACACAATGATCATCGGGCTCATCCGAGATGGTGACAAGTCGGCATACAGTCACTGGTGCAGTCACAACAACCTGGAGCTGAACACATTCAAAACAGGGGAGATGACAGTGGACTTCTGGACATTCTTTATCTTTTTTTGTTCTCTGTCTTATCTTGTGTACTCGTTGCTTATGGAAGAACATTGTACATGCACACTGGTAGCCACTGTACCATCAAATTCCTCATGTGTTCATTACACCTGGCCAATGAAGCTGATTCTGGTTCTGATAATTGAATTGATTGTGCTAGACAAGGATTAAAATAGACAGTAAATCATAGGTGCCTGGCTATAGACTGGTTCATTTTGGTACATTTAAAATGACTTCATGAAAATCTCCATGAAAAACAGAGGTTGTGTTACCACCTCCATCATTCTTGCTTTTGCCTTGCTCCTTTTTATTCAAGCTACACACTTGAATGCATATTGTACATCTATTCACACCTACACTCCACATATTACGTTGCACACATTCACTAGCTCACTCTCTCGTTTGTCGCTCCATCTCCCACAGGGGGAACACAGCTCTTATTCTCTCTCCCTGATCTCATGCTTGCCGATGAGGGCTAGAGAGGACTGGGGAGGGGTAGGGGAGCTGGGATGATTTGACCTGCAGGTGTTTCCCCGTGAGCGCAAAGACCTCTCCACAGGTCGATAATGCACACACTAATGGCTGTGAAGTGACTGGCCAGGAATGAGAAATAGCCCTCATCAGTTAGGGTAATGGTGTCCCAGGGCCCTCTCAGTCCATTCAAAGGGGAATACTGTCAGATCTTTGGGCTTACTGTGTGTACCTGCTCATGTTAATTACAGACAGTGCAGACAATCTTGTGTTTCATCTGCCAGTCCTTTGGTCATATGTCATCCTTATGAAGGTAAGCAGCAGAGGGTGAGAATTAATAAAACAAGAAAAAAACACTGGATGATGAAGTTCGTTGAAAAGCACAAACACTGTCTGTGTGACTTATTTATTAACTGAGCCTTATATCATAGCATGAATTTGCTTTCAAGTATGAGTTGGTACTTTGTTTAAAGGTTACGTCTCTTGTGTGACTCTAAAAAATGTGATATGCCTGATGGTTAAACTGCATCTGTATAAAAACAAATATTAAACGCATTACCCTTCCATGGGCTCTGTTCTCCTGCCAAAGAATGCAGTGCTAAACTTGTACCCAAACTCTAGGCAAATACCAAACACACCAATGCGCAACAAAAAGTAGACATGCGCCCCAGGAAAACTGCATTGCGAATGAGGTGATGTAGGAGTTGTGCTGGCAGGAAAATAGAGCCATTTATCTTCAAATATTTTGTCTATAGTCAGTCAATGTATTCAAGCAAACCTCATCTTACATCCAGTAATCTTTATTCTGTTACTCATCATCATACAGTATTATTAATAACCATGAAGTAAAGCTTTAGAAAATTCTGACATCACCTTGATGCTCTTGTGATAGGATACTGGTTTAATTTCAGGGAATCTTTAGAAATGTGAAGATCCTTATGGTCATGACAAAAAAACAGTTTACCTGCTTCACCTATGGTTCAACACAAAGATTTGCCAACAGGCTTGATGTCATTCTAAAAATGTCTTCACAGTTTGTGTGTCCTTGTGTCTTTGTACATGCAGTTCTGTGTATTTACATGTACACGTGTGTTTTGGTACAGCAGGGTGTACTGGCTACATGAACCATCATTTTGTTCTATTTTTGGGTAAAGACACAGATGCCTTGTTTATGCAAATCAACCTGATAGAAAGAGAGGGGATTTGGACTATATAGATACTTTATATCTTTATCTGTGCAAATATACAGTAGATCTATAGAACAATATAGAAAACCACACATGGATATATCAGTATAAATATATGCACCGTGTGTAGAAATTGGCCCGCATGCAGCCCTGAGCACAGTTGGAGATTGAGTGGCTTGGTGAGTCAGATAATGGAATGAGTCTGCCGTGACTAGGCAAACACATGGGCTGATGGAATAAGAAGAATCTTAACTTTGCATAAAAGGAAAGACAGGAAATGTTCAAAAGGCATGGATTTTGTTCATTTTACCAAAACGATGGGGCAGTGAAACACTGTTTTTGCAGTACTGTACTTTCTGCAATAAAGGTTTAGTGCTATGGCATGACTATTTTTCATGCTTACCCTAAGTGCCATCAAACCCATTAAAATAGCAACAGACAAACAGCTGCTGGTGCTGTAAACAAACTGTATCACTAATTAGAAGAAATTTTATGAAAGTTAATTGATCGTAGTGTTAGCAGGTAGAGGGAGCTAAGGAATTTTGAAGCACACTGTTCAGTGGGTAGAAAGTTACACTCATATACTGATCGTACTAAACCAAATGAGGATTCAGATCAATACATTAATTTCTTTGCTTTAATTGCACTTGTTTAACTTGCATGACTCTAAGTAGATTTTGCTCCCTTAATTATGCCTACCCCTAAACCATTCAATATGCACTCGAATTTAATTAGTGAAGAACAGTTAATTTTGTAACTGTGCACAGCCACTTTAACACCAAAATTACATATTCAGAATTAGATGTCCTTAGAGAATAAATAACGATCTTTCCCCTGTGTAAGGAAACCTGCTGACAAACAAAATGAATGACATAAATAGAACAATGACCGAGCTATTATGCTGCCCTTTCGCTCGGTCTCCCCTGGTTACATAAAAATAAAAATTCTAAATATCCATTCATGTCCATTCACCCTCCACATGTTCTCCACTACTTTCACCAGTGTTACTAATAGTAACGATCTTTCCCCTGTGTTACTAATAGTAACACTGCAGGAAAGGTGGAACTGCTGGAACCCTGTGCCTTTTCCAAAAAGGAACAACAAGGTGAAGGGAAATTCATAATTGCATGATAGAAGTGCTTCAATAACTAGTCTGTTTGCCTTTATCAAAATGTGAGGACAGAGGTCAGTTTGAAATCAAATGAATAAAATATTAACCAAGAACATCCAAGAGTAAGAAATTGCTTTCGGCACTCTCTTTGATGACCGCCAAGTCAGAGCTGCTGAAAGAGGTTGTTTTTTTTTTAACCAGAACTTGATAGATAACTCTGTTTGCAAAGGCAAAGTCATGTGATAGTGCTGATTTCAAAACATCACTGTCCTTGGGTCATGTCCTCAGTAAAGGATGATGAAAACCTAAAAACCTGCTGTCTGATTTGATGGATAGATTTGGCAGGTTTGCGTTTCATTATTAGAGTCCTGGCCATGTTGTTGCATAGATCACCAGATGGCATTATCATGTATCGCAGCCTGTGTATATTGTATCATAACATTGCTGTAGATGTCTTGTCAATTAATAGTCATTTATCGGCTAAATTTACATGAACATCAAAGTGTTAATTACTCTGATGGAACAGTTTAATGAATCTGTTCAAGGCAATATCTTAATTAAAGAGATTATATGGTTCTGCTGCATGGTTTCAGGCTAGTTTACAGAGATGAATTTAATTGATTGCCAAATCACTGAGTTGAACTATGTTATATGTACTGTTAATAGAACCTCTGGTAATAGCATGCAAATGATTTAAGCTAAATATAGATGGGTTACATAAGTTATGTTTTAATTTGTCATAACTTTTCTCTGATCACACCTGCACAAATTCATATTTGTATTAATAATGGATCAAATAGTTGTGTAATGGGAAACAGGTTTTTTGTAGTGAAATTTACAGCTAACTCAGCAGTTGCTATAAGTAGTGTTGTAGCATCTTGCAGCTCATTGTTGTCTTTTTTTGGTCTGCAACTTTACTGTTTTGGGTCACTCTCACCCCTCCCATCAGAGCTGCTTCCAGACACAGCAGGCAACTGTTATCACTAAACAAGCCATGATAAATCGACTGCACGCTACCTACCCATTACAGTGTGGCAGACAGACATACTTAGTAATTTGCTGGTGAACATAGTCGTGCATTTAGCAACTAAAGTAGCACATAGTTCTCCCAGAGGATGGTGGAGATATACTGTACTGTATGTCTACATGTCTGCTAGATACAGTATGCAAATAGGCAACTATTGCTTAACGTGCTTAAGTGAAGAAATTACGAAGTTGTGCTGCCTTCATGTAGCCAAACAACATCAGTTACTACTGCTTTTAGATCAGGCCTTTAAACAATAGTTTTAAGTTGTAGTATTTTATTACATATGTTAAATCCCTATTACTGTATTAGTACATGTAAACAAAAGTACAGTGTCAGTAAATGCAGATCTACTCTGTGATTTTCACTGAGTTAATCTCTTTTAAGGCCAAATGGTTATTTTTTTGCAGACCCACATTTGTGATTGTACTGCAGAGTGTATTAAACACAGTAGTGTACTGTATATTATGTAAGTGGGTTAGAGCCAATTTATGTGCGTATATGTGTGAGTGTATAGAAAACCCTTGAGCTTAAATATCTAATATCCAACATTCCAAAATCTGAATCCAAAATGAAGAATTCTGAAGACAAAGAACTGTTAAAAATTAAGTAAACTAGCAAGCCAGAAAACATCAAAGATGCATTAGATGGTTACTTGGCTGAGGAAACTAAAGCCCCAAGATTTATTACAAAAACAGTCCAACACATCCAAACTAGCTGGCAGAAATATATAGTGCTATAATTTATACCGCAATCCACAGAGTGGTAGCCAGTGCAGTTCATACCATACTAGACTATCACTTATGTTACCGAGCCAGTTGAGAAACAACAGCGCCCATCTCGATTTTGAAAAATTGGTTTCCTGTTTTTTTTTAAATCTTCAGGCCTTTCATACAATATAGGAAGCAGTGACTGAAGTTCATGGATGTTGATTATCCAGTATAGTCTGCTGCCTTCAAAGAAACACTTCATCACAGTATCGCTTGCTGTTGTTACAATGAAGTGCAGACTTTGATGGAAAAAGGTTTCAAGGTATTACCTGAAGTAACTCAATTTTCTCAGCAGTTTGATTGATTAAAATGATATAGAACCATTACAAGAATTGATGGAAGATTTGATTACCTGACATAATAGTTAATGCGGTCTCCTTTACTTGTAAAATGGATAGCCATGAACAGTGTGACTGTGAGCACAGCACAAGCCATTTCCCTTTGGAACCTGATACTCAAATATTTCCTAAACCAAGGAGAAAGGGTTACATTATCAGGCGCACTACATGATCTTGTAAGTTATATCACTTGTCTTAGGAAATACTTCTCAAAGTCAGTTTCTCTGTTTACATTACTTTTCTATGAATGAATGCACTTTCATTATTTCATACAAAACCAGCACAATATGATCCATTCTGGTGTGTCTAATCCACATTTGAGTTTATTAGAAATACAATCATTTTCCTTCAGCTTAAAAGCAGTCCAATAATAGTGAATGATCAGTCAGACATGCCCCAGTATTTTTAGAGTGATACATCCATGAAATTGAATCTGCTTCTCACACTTTAATCCCAGCCCATTATTAATATTCTATATCATCCGCACACTTCCTATGCTACATCCCGTACTGTTTAGTGGCCTTGGAGGAAACATTTGGCTTTTGATTATCCATGCAATTAAAGTGCATTTTATTATACAATAAGAATGCAATTAAAAAATTATTGTTTCAAAAACAGGTCTTAAAAGTAGAAGTTTCCCTTTTGAAGGTAATAAATGTACACATGAAATGCAGTCCTTACATATGGCCTATCATTTATGTTGGGTATGTATTCAGGTCTCAGAATCAGGTTTATTGCCAAGTAGGTTTTCACATACAAGATATATATATATTGATATATGGTTCTAACGGACTTCAGCTTCTTACCGGAGGGGAGTTTTTCAAAAAGTTTGTGTCCGGGGTGGGAGGGGTCAGCCATAATCTTTCTTGTTCGCTTCCTGGGTCCTGCAGTCATGCAGGTCCTGGAGCGATGGCAGATTGCAGCCAATCACTTTCTCAGCAGAGCGATACACTGCAGTCTGCTCTTGTCCTTGGTGCAGGCAGCATACCAGATGGTGATGGAGCAGGTCAGGGTGGACTCAGTGATGGCAGTGTAGAAGTGCAGGTTGACAAGTTGAACTTCTTCAGCTGCTACAGGAAGTACATCCTCTGCTGTGCTTTCTTTATTAGTGAGCTGATGTTTAGCTCCAGCTTTAGGTCCTGGATAATGGCAGAGCGTGGGAAGCTGAAGGACTCCAGTGGGTCAGGGACAAGTCAGGGTGGACTCTTCCTAAAACCCATGGCATCTCCATTGTTTCTATGGCACTGAGCTCTAATTTGTTCTGTCTGTGCCAGGGGACCAGATGGTCAGTCTCCCACCTGTAGACAGACCTGGTGTCATCCATGAACCTCAGGAGCTTAACAGATACATGACCGGAGGTGCAGCTGTTCATATACAGGGAGAAGAGCAGAGGAGAAAGATCACAGCTTTGTGGAGAACCAGTGCTGATGGTAAGGGGGTGTAAAGTGTGTTTCCCAACTTCATATCCTGCTTCCTGTCCATCAGGAAGGTGGAGTCAGGCACCATCAGCTGGGAGAGCTTATCCTGCAGCATGACTGGGATGATGGTGCTGCTGCTGGCTGAAACTTGGCATGTCTCCAACATGGGCTTGAAGATGTCAGTGAACAGAGGAGAATGCTTCAGGGTGGAGGGAGAGGCAGAGTCTGGTTAGGCAGAGGGAGGAGGCCTCTGAGGTGATCAGATGAGCTTTGGACTGGGCCTCTGAAGCCTATCCCAGCTGATACTGGGCAAGAGGCGGGGAAAACCCTGGACAGATCGCCAGTCTATCACAGGGCTGACAAACAACCACACACATTCATTCACTCCTATGGGCAATTTAGAGTCACCATCAGCCTAAGCTGCATGTCTTTGGACTGTGGGAGAGAGCACTCAGAGAGAACCCATGCAGGCGCAGGGAGAACATGCAAACTACACACTGAAAGTTCTCGGGTTGGCCTGGACTCAAACCTAGAGCCTTTTTGCTGTGAGATGACAGCTCTAACCACTGCAACACTGTGCCACCCCACAGAAGTCCACTTTTCTTTTTCCAGACACAATTTTCTGCTTGTTTTGAGATGAAGCCATAATTCCAAACTTTAACAGAAATTCTTCTTCTTCAGTGTTAGAAATAAAATTCTTGTAGTCTGCTTTCTATAAAAAATGCCCATATGGAAATTGAAATAGTATACGGTTTTCCTTATGGCTGCTTATTCTTGTGTGTGACTTGTTTGTCTGTGCTCAATGCATGCACAGTAGTGCATGCATGTACTCATCCAGACTGGTAGCAGGAATTAAAACCATCCCAGTTTGTTTGTATGCAGGAGTCAGGTGGACCATGACATGGCCAGAATGTCCCAGCGCAGTATGTGTGCATTTCCATACAGGAAATGCATGTGTAGCTAGACTGACAATATAAAACACCATCTTTAAACAAACCATTCAACTACTGTAATTTCACAATTGGTAACTGTAAATAACAGTAACAGGTAACCGAGCCAGCTGGTATTGTGACCACTGAGCTAATGCTGAACTTTTGGATGACCACGAAGCAATTTTACAGTAGTAAATACCTTTCTGACCCTTCACAAATTATAGCATGGCTTCTAAAGTATCAAGGACAGAACTGGGTTCATGTGACCTCTCTCTTTTTTATTATCATTGTTGAATTAAAGCTCATTAAAATGCTTTACATTAACAATGGAACCAGTAACTGTCACCCTCAGCTCTGTGGACCGTCGTTCAGCTCATTATTTAGGTTTTTATTCAATTACAGTAAACTTTACTGCGTACACACTGTAGAGTTGTACAGTTTGAATGCCATCAAAGTAATAGTTACACTGTGGCTTCAACCATTTGTTAATGGATACTGTGCTGATCTTTTTTTGTTTTCAGAGTTTTGTTGGTTATAGTTGTGCCAGCAGGTCGCATATTATTTGTCCAGGCTCACGGGATAACAGATTGCTGTGCCCACAGTTCACAGTGCACAATTTGGTACCCATCCAGTCCCAAAAAATTGTTAAGAAATTATAGAAAGAAACTGAATGAAGCTGTATAAAGAGAATGTCTAAGTAATAAAAATGTGTGTTCTCTGTATGAATAGACATGAAAGGCTCCAATCTTCCATCACCATCCCTATTATTTACTCGGTGACTGAGCAGACCAGGCAGCCAATTACAGGGTCCGTCAAACTGTCAATCATCATGAAGCAATTCATAGAAACCAAACAGTAAACTGCCACAGCAACATTATCAGGTGCTGAGAAGAGAGAAAAGAGGATGCTCAAGCACCAATTAAATGAGCAGGAAGGAGGAACACAATCAATGTTGACTCTGAAAACTGAGTAAGATGGAAAGAACCTATAACCCAGTGACATTTCCCACATGTTAACTGCTCATCTCTTATTCCACAATTTATTTAGAAATCATGCACTAAAGTAGGTTAACATGAAACTGTACAAGAAAATACCACCTGGTGTCAAAGATCAACCAATAGCAGAGCATGATTACAACAGTATTAAACAGCTATTTGTAACTTCCTGCATGTTCAAATTTCACTGAACACAGCATTTCTGAATTGCTGTTTTGAAAACCCTAACAAGTGCCATCCACTGAGGAAGAATCACAAAGATAGTCATAAGGTGACAGGAATTGTTATCAAAAATGAGGATGTCTCATTGTAGATCCTGTCCTTGAATAGCAGATAACCAAGCAGAGCATTTTCAAAAGCCTGGTACAGAAAGACCTTGGTCAAAGATGACTTCTGTGGAGAGACCATAGATGAAGAATAGCTGTTGAATTATTAACTGGCTCTCCTTGGCAGTGGGTAGGTTAGAAAGAAAAATAAAAAATTCACTTTAAATCCTTCACCATATCTTCTACCTTTATTTTAGATTTTGTATGTGGTCTGTCTGCATCAACAGGCCCAGGATTAGCTTCTGCCTGGCTTTGTTTCTCCCTTTTAAAGCAAATGTATTTGTCTGTTTTATCTTGTGTTACCAACAGTTCACCTTTGCATCTGTACCTCAATGACTGATGAGATGTTGTGTTTACTCTCTGGTCACAAATACTCTTATTGCTAGATGGTCAAACCTGTCTCTGGTTGGCTGATCACTGAAGGATCTCTAAGCATATACTTGCCCTATCAGTTCCTAATCCCCGGTCTCTGCGAGTCTGCTGATCTCATATCCATCTGCTGGCTGCTATCTGCACTCAGATTCTTCAGAAATGTTACAAATCCATTTAAAGGTTTGCAGGTGTGCTTATAATTGCAATCATGGCTGTTTGTTTGCTGTTTTTCACACTTGTAGGAATCATCTGGATTGTTGTCAGTTCATGTGGCTTGCTGCTCTCATTTGTTTTGATCATCCCTCAAATCAATCTTTTTTCACTTGAATCACCATTGCTTGTGTGTTTCTGACTGACAGCTGAGTTGTGTACTACAAAAGATGAAGTGGCTAAGGATCAAAGGCTATGCTCTTTGAAACACCAGTACAGCAGCAATAAATCTCTCACTCTATGTGTAAAAGAGACAATGAGAGAGAGGAGGAGGGTGAAAAAATGTGCTGTATATGGGAACGTGTTTGCTTGGAGATGGGGGATGTATGCATGCCATTTCATGTGTGTGCTTGAATAGGTGAGTGTATGTCCTAATGCTGCTCTGTCGTCACAGTTCTCTCTAGTGTATGTACCCTGTTTACTTAGTTCTTCTCTCCATCTTCCCCGTGCTGTGTTGGCTGCTTCTCGACTGGCAGCTTTCCAAAAAGAACAGCTTCCAATATTAGTGTACTTGAATGCACACAGACACACACACACACACGACATATACACACATGCTTTGAAAATGATCCTTAGACAATATTACGAAGTCTGGTAAAAGTGAAATTGGCTTGGACACAGCAGTCTTGAAATTGTGACTCTGCCAGTGAAAGTTTTACCATTCCCTTCCAAACTTTATAAAGCAAAATAAATACAGTGCTGTCCTGGTTTCATGAGGAGTACCAATTTATTGCAAGACCTTTTAATGAAGGATCAAACCTGTCAGTGTCTTATTATAGTATTGTACACCAGCTGTGTTTTGCTACTCCTAGTCAAAGTCCAGAGCATTTTTAAAAGCAGTCCACCCTTGGCTACAGTTTGCTTTCTCATTTCTTATTTATGTTGCTGTGCTGAAATGTATTAATATGTAGCCCAAATTAGCCATGACTAAGGTTACACAGGGCTAATTTACCCATTAGGATTTATGACCACAAATGCTAGCCACCTGGATGGCACACTTGTGTATGAAGGGACGTTTTTTGTCTGGGGAGGACAGTAAGAAACATGGTCGCATGTGTTCTGGCCACTGGACTACAAAGGCAGAACTGGAGTTCTGTTGCTAGCTACTGGTTACAGCAGTCATGGTGACGTAACCACTCTTTTTTCTATTTTCTGGCCTCTCCCAGTGCTTTCCCAAGTGTATTCCCCATATGCAATTCTGCATTCACCTGTCACAACTGCATATGATTAGTTACCATCCCTAGTGTGTTTACGCCTTGATTAGGGCCAGACACGGGAAGTTGGAAGTGGGAGACATGTCAATGCCAAACTCTATGCAGTCCAGCTACTTGGGGAGAGAAGACATAGATTCCCAGGTTACCTTTTACTTACCTCTTTACAAACACCAGAAACTTAAGCAGAGATAGTACTTGACCCATTTACAAGAAGACTGCAAATCAAACAAAACACAGAAGTGTGTTCAAAAGTTTGTCAATGATACCTCAGCACATTGTTCAGTCAGACCCTTGCTTCAGCAGCAACAGAATGCTTGAGCAAGGTCTTTACTGTTTAAAGTGTTTTTCTAAACTTGCTCACAGTAGAAAAGGTGTTTTGGGAAGCAAATATTTCTCACACAGTGTGTATCCTGTCCATTTGACACTTTGTCAGACCTGCTGCTGTCTCTTCAACTGATTTTCCACTATATGAATGTACTGATGTGTAGCTTTTCATAGCCTGTGCCTGTAAGGTAAAGGTGATCAGTTCTGCCTTGCTTTTCCACTGTACTTTACAAACTGGGAAGGCTTGGATAGTGAAAAGATGACATGCTTTGGGCATATATTATTAAAAATGCAACAACAGGACAGATGTTATTTGTCTATTTTGTGCACTCCATTTTACTTTGTTATAAAAAAAGCCCTTCCAGATGTTCATGCAGAAGTGAAAATTAAATCAGAAAGTAAAAAAGTTGTTATTGCTGTGTTGTAGTCTTTGCTTAGATGAGATGCAATAAGTCCTTCAACCTAAACAACAATGTGCCTCTTCTCCCATAGGGCCCTTCCATAGGACCAATTGCAAGTGACAGCTGTGTGACCAACCTACCTTGTGAATATGTATGAGATGCCATAGGATTTGATAATCTGGGAACAAGCAGGGAAGAGATACACAAGAGGGAAGCATGGATAGGGACATTGGTATCTGAAAACTTATTGTATTCATGAGCCTGTGGAGACACGTTGGTAGGTTAATGTAAAACCTAAACATGATATTACAGTTTATGTACACATATACTTATGTAAAATTGTTAAATACTAGCTGTAAAGACAAGGCTCTGTACATCTAATATGTCCAAAGCAAACGTCTTGTTGAAACAACGTAACATAAGGAAAGCTGCCATTACAGCAGTATACAAACTACTGTCCAATCCATTAATGCAGACCATCTTTTCCTCCTGCACAAATCATGCCAAAGCCTCCCTCAGTCCCTGTGCAATAGTCTCTCCAGTGTGCTCTTGAGGGGAAAAAATCCAGTTTGCAGCCTTCCCATTGTTAAGTCACCACTTATATAATGAACTGTAGGCTCATATAAGGCTCTACTGTGGTAAAATATTCTACTTTTTGAGATCTCTTTGAATTATTCCTCTACATTTGGTATACAGAACACACAGCAGAGTTTTTGAAAAACAACTGCAAGACAGGATTATATAACAGTTGTTAAAGGTATTAATCATTTTGCTTTAAACCCCTGTGGTGTGTGGCATTGATGGGAACCCTGTCTTTTACGAAGTAATAAGTGATGGACTCTGTGCACTCCTTGTGCCTCTGAGAGTTTCATAGACACAGAGATACATTAAACAGTGTCTGTTCTGCAGGTTGGGAAAGTAAAGAAAGGAGAGAATAGTTTGCTTTTGTACAGCTAAATGTTTAATGTTGAATGATCATTTATTTGTCCTTTGGGCTCGTAAATGCTTTCTCTTCCATGTTGGACAGTTATTTTTGTTTTTAAAACTAATGTATAACTTCTTAGAGAATAGAAACTGAGTGGCTGCTGCATGCAATATGTAGAATACATGACAATTTTTTTTTTTTTTACTTTGTTGGAACACGAAAAAGCATGCTTACAGGACAAAGGACGGTGCACAGAAGACAAGACAATAGATACAGGATAATTACACAAAAGATGTAGGGGGTTTTATGTGTGTACAGTATGAGGGTGTGTAGTGTGGGTCCATTCAACTCTATATATTTAAAAAAAATGGGTGGAGTGGAGAGTAATACAAATTAAGAAAAAAAATTATAATTCAATTAATGAATTACAGAAAAAACAAAAAGAAAAAGAGAGGAAGAAAAGTAAATTGGAAGAGAGTAAACCATATAGCTTTTGATAATGAACAGCATCCTAAAAGTAACTCCAGCAAGTGTGAGGTCGGAGGAATTTACCTGTACTCAAAGAACTAGGGTTGCAGTGTGTAAACTTCAATTCATTTTACACTTTACTCTCTGTTGGACCCTGCTACATTCCTTTGTTGTGCCACCAACACAGGTAGAAATGGTTATGAACCCAATGACACAAGAAATGGACAGCCGTCAAGGACCCCACTATGGCTGCACTTAACACAGCTTGAGTAATCATACACAGTAGTTACTCAACACTCATCTGTGCTCAACTGTCTCCATAGGAGTGAATGGGAGGAGCTGCACCAAACATACATAACAGTCTCTCAGAGCTGCATAAGGATAAGTGTGCCCACTAGGCTCTTATAGTCACAATTTTACACTTCAGAATCAGAATCAGGACAAGGACATAAAGGCAAGAAAGCTTGAATTACTATACTGGTACAAGTAAACAGAATCGCACAGGTATTTTGGCAGACAAGGGTAAATAAACTGAAAGGTAATATGACTGACTCAGAAGAATGCAACAACATAACTACTATGGCTGACTCAGGAAAACGCTACGATACGAGTGTGGAACAGGCTTAGTCGTGATCACAGGAACATAAAAGTGCAGGTCAAGCAAACAGTTCAGACATGGGAAAGACATAATTAGAGTCAGGGAGCGACTAGAGTTCTCACACAAGAGCGGTAGTAAGAGCGAGAAAGCTGGAACCAAGGCAAGGGCAAGGTCTAACACCAAAGGGAAAACAATAGGCGGAGACAAGATGGAGGCACTTAACTTTGAAAATCACTCATGCACACTAAAGCAAGGACACAGTGGTAAGCTACCTTTTGACATTCCACTTAGATTTAGCACTTCCCTCAAGTGAGGTCTGTTGTTCACACTATCCACCCACCTAATCTAGCAGTGTAGACACAGGTGGGAGATATAGTCCCACCTGTCTGACACACTGCTAACATCTGAGAGACATCTGCCACACCAGAGAACCATCCATAAAACCACAGCTACTCAAAAGCAGTAGGACACTTGAAAAGTTAAGAGAGACCAAGCCAAGGGTTCAGCCCTATGTTTAGCTGTGAAACCCCAATACACCTGACCCTTACCCAGCTAATAGGAATTTCAGCCAGTGGCTCAGGAGCTTAGACTTAAAGCATGCAGTGCCTGAACTGAGCACAGGTCCCAAAGCTGCTGGGGTTTTGAATGAACCTACAAAAAAAATTTGTGTGATGTTCTAAGGTATAAATAAGGGGTTTAAGCAAAAAAGTAGCACCTTTCAACAGCTTCTGTGGACTGGCAAAGTGCATAGATCACTCACTCGCTTCATCAAAGTCAGACCCAGTAATAAGGCTCTCTTCAAAGAGAGCAACTTAAGGGAAATCTCTTCAATGGCCTCAAATGGCTCACGAGAGAGTGACCCAAGCACCACAGGAGGCTCTCACTGGAGGCCAGATGGGTGAAGAATCAGCTCATTCACTCAAGGCAGAAACCATTTGTGAGAGGGTGACTGAACAAAGGCTTCTCACCAAAACTGAAATGACAAAAGGCAATCGCTGATACGTATCTCTTGAATATAGAATGCGACATGCGTATCATCAGAAACTAGTTGGGGGGAAAAAAGTCTGATGTGATCAAACAAGACAGTGGACTGAGCCCCTTTACCCCAGAATGTCTGAACCCATCTATCACCTCACAAGCTACACACTGACACTTAAGACATTTTAGTCACATTTTCTTTAAGTTTTTCATTTAATTTTACAATTACTACAAGCCCAGTTTTGAATAAACTGGCACTCTCTCATAATTTTTATATTTTACATAAAAAAAAAATATATATATATGGTGATAACAGCAGCTAAAATAAATTTGATGACCTCCAACATATATAATCAGTTTTTTCCCACCTACTTAAAATATCTGTCTGTAAATTTACTCCAAACTTAAAAATCCAAAAAATAATTAGACATGGTACTGTCCAACAATAAAGGAAACACAAGTAGAGAATAAACAGATGTTTTTTATCCTTGAGTTCAAAATAAGGATATGCAGTAAGCCATCTGACTCCAATTATAGCAGGCATGAAACATTGACAACCTAAGGAATAGGTATACTGGAACTTTATCACTGTTGCACCTTGAGCTCAAATGAATGAAATCCCTTGGTTGTGGCCCGAGGGCCTGAAAAACAATCTGGACCTCAGAGGTGACAGCCCATGGATAAATAATGTAAATACTAAGAGACAACCTTTTATTGAGGTTATTTGTGTGAGGGGACTACAAATGACTATAGCGAGCAACCCAGTGCCATGGGATAAAGTGCTATCACTGCAAAGTGTGTGAAGGGCTTCGAGTGGCATTTGAGACTGACGGGCATTCTAAATTAAGTATATAACCTTTCTGAAATGATAATCAATCATGCATCATCAAGTCATTCCAACACAAATACACACCCGACCAATGCTATAATATGTAAATGAATGTTATATTTGTAAAAGTATAGGCGCCATCATCTCATCAAACTCCATTTGATATTCTTTTAGTCTGTGGAAAGGCTGCAGTGCACCTGTTCACCAAGTCTCAAACCATTAAATCATTAATTGTTGCTCTTGTCCTCACATAATCAAATTCTGAATTGAAGCGTTTCCTATTAATCATATGATGGACAATAATTAATTCATTTAATGGCTGCCAGTGGCAAACTTTAGGTCAGTGTAATTACATGTTTACAAATTAAATTACATTGATGCAGAGTGAATAGTTCCATTTGAAATTAAACATCTTGTCAGAAATTCAAAAATAATGCACAAAAATCTACAAAGTACAAAACTTAAAACAACTGTGATTGTGATAGATGCTTGATTTCATAGTAAGTAACATCAGCTACCAAACTCACTTTGTTTGAGGGCTTGTGGGTGTCCACTGACTGCTTGTGTCTCACATTTTTAAGAGAGATTTATGAGAGAATAGCTACGCCCAGGGCACAAATAGCCACTATGGACCCAGCCACAAAGTTGAATGTTACAGTACTTGAACTTTGTTTGATGAAGTTAGAAGTAAGCTATTTTGACAAGCGAAATATAATTTGTAGCAGCTATTTACTATGAGAATACAGTATAATAAACATGTACTTTACAACAGTATGTAATGTATGTTGACATACCCCACAGTGTGCAAAGCGCATTTCTTTCTATGAATCTTTTAGGATGTAGTCTGAAGTTAGACTGGGTTTCATGATGGGCACTTAAAGCCTGTCTTAAAAATCCTGATTGCAAATAAAGAAGAAACACGATGCAAACAAATACTAGCAAATTTAAAAACATAACTCTAATTGTAAACAGTGTAATGTTCAGAAAGTATATATACTGTATATAAGTAAAGTATATAATACAAACTGACATTAAAATGCATCTCTGATCTACACATTGAATTTGGTTTCTTCTTTGACTCTATCTTAATAAGGAAATGGACACCAGAGCTAAAAACATCACAGGCAGTAGAGCTGTTGTCTTCAACAAAGATGCAAAATCATATTTCAATCATACATAAATGTTCTAATTCAAATTCATGACTATACATAACCTCTACACAGGAATATACATCCAGGTCAACTTGCTGGCTGATCAGATAATCACACCATCCAGTTAGCTGTAATGGGTACCCTGAACAGCTATATCTTGTATTTGGTTTCTTTCTGACTCGGAGATATGTAAGTGCAAGGAAGTATTTGGCTGAAGTCATGTTTATTCTGACCACTCTCGGAGGCTAACTGATTGCCCCAGCGATGCCATTTAATGTGACTTTTTGTTTTCCCTAATCTCTACAATGGAGGTAATGATAATAAAATCTGCACTAGCTATAGAGTCCCCATACCCATTTTTAGGGGAATTATGGCAGGTAAAAAAACAACAACCTACATTTATCCTTAACTGTGAGAGTGTTTTGGGTGGCATATGTGGCTCACCAAAGTGTGCACATTCTCCAATTGAGTGTGATTTGGAGGGATGCATGCACAGAGTTATAGAAATCTGATCTTTTTTGTGTGTGTGCGGATTTTCTGTTTTGTGCGCACCTAATCTTTTGGTATGGATCCTAGGCACAGTTTTATAAATGAGGTCCCTGGTCATCTGTTGCAGTACTCTATCACTCTCCTTGGCCAAATAGCCCATTCATTGCCATCAGTGTCACCAAAGCATCCCCACACAGCTACACCTCCTCTTTCATGCTTCTTGGCCCAAGCAGTTCTCTTATTATTGCTGGTCTCTGTCAGTGGTTTATTTGCAGCAATTCACGATTCACACAGTCTCCTCTGAACAGTTGATGTTGAGATGTGTCTGGGTAGTATTGACGTGGGCTCTAATCTGAGGTGCTGTTAGTTGACGATTTCTGAGGCCTGTAACTCTAATGAACTTATTCTCAGAAGCAGCAGCAGTTCTTGGTCTTCCTGTCCTGGGGTGGTCCTCGTGAAAACCAGTTTCACCACAGAGTTTGATGGCTTTTAAGACTGCATTTGCAAAGTTGTTGAAATTTTGTAGACTGACTGACCTTCATGTCTTAAAGTAATGATGGATTGTCATTTCTTTCTACTTAGTTGAGCAGTTCTTGACATAATATGGATTACCGCATTAGTGGAACATTAGGGCTGTGCGCTGTATATCAACACTACCTTGGCACAACACAACTGGCAGTCTCAAACACATTAAAAAGGCAAATATTACACAACTTTATGTTTGACAAGGCATACCTTTTAACTGAAAGCCATTCACACTGTTGTCAGTGTGAATACCCCCATCAAGAAACACTGATGTAAAGTATGCACAAACTAACTGGTACTGTAGGTTAAATGCCTAGTTCTAATACTATAATTTGCAGTCTTAATGAACTGCCTGTGTAGCTTTTTGTTAATATCAGCAGTGTTCAGGTATATATGTGGGAAGTTCTTTGAGAACATCAGTGTACTGAGCTCAAACTACAGGGACAGAAACAAAATTAACTAGGATTGGAGGGGAGTAAGAAGCTTGATGCAAATGTCTGCTGAGTAAATTAACTTTGATTACCTTTGACTAATAGGCAGCTTTTAGGAATAACAGCTGGCAGCAATTGAAGCTAGCAACATATCTCATCTTTGTCTTAAATATAGTATGGCATGAGTAGATTAATTCTTAATCTTTTATCATTTTGAGGGACAAATACTGACCGTTACAAAAAGTGAACATGTCTCCAGGATATTCTGTATCAAGGCAACAGAAAGAAAACAATAGAAAGTCATTCAGGTGCCAGAGAAGGGACAGCATGATAAAAGATCTCCATCACTGTTAGCTTCCTCCTGGAGCCCCAAGAAAAATAAAGAAAGACGAGTTCTAACTTTTCAGTCTCTGGCAGTGAGGTAATTTAGCTTAGGGTAGGCTAGTAGCCCACTTGCACTGCTTTGAAGTAAACGACCTATACCTGCAAATAAAAACACAGTTGACAAAAAGCCTTAGGCAGAAAATTAAATAATTATGAGTTCTGAATGTCCTGGCTTTTGTTTAAAAAAAATCCAACTCTTTTCTTATTAAGACATCAATAATGCCTGTTTCATTCTGTGCTTATATTCTATGCCTTCCACCCTCCATGACTTAGGTTACAAGCTCTTCATGCTCTCTCTTCTCTTTGGAGCCTGTTTAGACTGGCTAGATAGTTACATTAGGTTGTCAAACGCTCTGTTTTCTTGTCTTGAGACTCATGCTGCACTTGTTGCACTCTTGTTTTCAGTGCCCTCATGGCACTTACAGTTGCACTTAGCATTTGCCTGTGAAAAAGAATTGCAATGTGTCATCCTACCCTTATGTGCTCCCAAAAGTACAAAACTGGAGGAATAAGCTGCTGTTTTTAATGATTATACCTATCAAGGCTCTCTAATATAACAGTGATAATGGAGAACTTGATGCTTATGTAATAATAATTTACACGAGACAGGGAGTGTTTTATAGTGTGACAGTACCACACTAAATTATGAGCGCCATTGCTTTTTCCCTAAAGCTTCATTAGTGAGATTTATCGTTAGTTGCTGAGACAACTGTGACCCCAAAACCTTAGTGAGAAAGTGTGTATAGACTATGCAGAAATTACAGTAGTTTTTTTTAGTAAATGCTACTGTAGATAAATTCTCTAAGCAGTAGATAAAACATTGCCCCATCCTGCTAGTAACCCTTGAGCATGGTTCCTGTTTTACGTCCACTTACAGCCATGATCTCTCATGCCTCCGGTGAAACATCAGAGAGGCCTTGAATTGTAGCTAACCATAAACAGTGGTTGGATGGTAGGCACAAGAGAGGTCCTGCCTTCCTTTAGCCACATTTTTCAGTCATTCATGTCATGCGCATCTGACAGAAAACATATGCTCCTATTTTAGTCAATCCAGCTATCTACAGTATATCCAGCACATAATGTCTCTTGTTTTAATTGAGATAGACACCATTAAACACAGCCCAGAGTGCTTTTGTATGCTTTAAATCTATTTTTCTGCATTTTACACAAGCTTGTGTATTATGACCTAGGTGTTTCTAAAATGCAGGTGACATACAACTCAGTGTTGTGCCTGAACACCTCCTGTGTAGACACACACAGAGCACCAGAGCTGCTGCTGCTGCTCTGCTAATGTACTGCTCATGCTCTGACACTGGTGTAGACATGGTGTTAGAGAAAACATAACTGGCAGCCACTGTCTCTGAATGGAACTGCGCTGTATAATCTCCATAATGTAGCGCATGCAGCCTGCTTCTCTGGGCACAATAGAACTCTAACCTCTTCATTTCTACCACTCTCTCTTTACATGGAGAGCAGCCCACATGCTCCTGTTGTGAAAGAGGAGGACATCTGAATCACACAAACCTCTTTTTGGATGTTCCTGTTTCCATTATGATTTCCTTGGTATTCCTCAGTTGTAATCAAAGTGAATAAGACCCCTCAGACTGTCTCCCTCCAAAATGTGCACACACTCTTGACTGACATCTCACAAAGCTTATTTCTGATATAAATTTTGTGTATTGTAATTTTTAGTGCATGTTAATATTACTAAGGTTTTGCGTTTGAGTGCTGTCGTTGGTGTTTATAATAGCGTTAATAAAAATATATTAGGGGAACTTGTATTTTCACTGTGCTAGACTTGTTTTGGGAAACTACTCCCAGATTAGTGCCCGGTACACAATATGAAAAATCAAAAGTTCATTATAGGAGCAATTGTTAAAAGAGGTGTGAAACCGATGTCTGAAACAACTTATTCTCACTTGTTTCTGTTTGGAAATCTAGGGATACATATTTTATTTATTTCCAAATTAAGTTTGCTACACAGCAACACAACAGTACAATATATTGTATTTCATGAAGTACTTTTTACAACCACTAAGGAACTAATCTAGAAATTCAAAGCCAATCAGTTTGGCATTATAATAGATTTTTTTTGCCTGCACTAGAGAAATGTAGATGCTGTTGAAGTTGTGATGAATTTACTTTGCAGAGCCAAGGTGGCAGCTGTTGTTAGCACACAGGTATAAAAAGGTGATACCAAACAGACACCTGACAAGAGAATACCTAATAAGTCCTTAGATCCCTAGGTTCTTAGTGGAAGTGTTGTACCGTGCCTTATTGGCACTGATGAGACAATTACAATGCAATACGGGTAAGGGTTGGATCACTTGGACTATCTCTAAATTAAATGTATATGATCTAACTATATCTGTTTTCTGCAAATGATGATGGAGAGCTGATACAAGCTGTGCTGTTATCTTATTAGATTTCATCTAATTATGCAAGATTAGTACAAGCAATTACCAAACATCATTTTTTAGCACTATTAAATAGTAATAAATAAATGGTACAATCTGGAGCTTACATTCTCAAACCTGGAAAGGAGGTTAGTTCTGCTGTACAGGACTTCCAGAAAAAGTTGGCTGCAAACAGCAAGAGAACTTAAATAATCAGTAGGCAGCATAGACCTTATTCTGTAAACTCACAATTTTTCAGAAACAGTTTGCTTTCTTCAGTACAATATAAATGATTTGTATTATACTGTATCATAAAAAGTGCACTCAGGAGAACAAGATGCCAAATTGTTTGGGTTAAATATAATGTTAAATAGGTCAGTCCTTACGTTCTAGGCCAGATTTAATTTAAAAAAAATCATATTTTCATGAAACAGAGCTTAATGCAAATCTTCTAAATTGAGGTCTGCTCATCAGGCTCTGGTCAATTATTTCCCTGTATCAATATCCTCTATCCAAGTTAAACTGCATTGGCTTATTTGAATTTCATAACCAAACACTAATATTCTCCCTCATAAGATTGTCAAAAGATTATGTAAAAGGCTCCAGGGATCACATTGCAGTGTGAATTGCTTTTCCTGAAATGGCAAAATGCTTGGAAGGTGCTAATTTTCTTTCCCCAGAGGTGAAGAGACCAGCAATCTTTTACATTCATTATAGTGCAGATGCAATGATGAACTCTTTTGTCTTTGAGGCAAGTCATTTAACCTCCTCTTACTGCGGCTATGCAGTTTGTCATTACACAGTCATGCCATGGCAATGCCAGAGGAGGGCTAGAGGGATGAATGTCATATGAAAGTCAATGGACAGAAAGGAATTAAGATGGCAGTTCAAGACAAATTTCCTACAATGGAGCTTGTGATTAGAAGGCCTTACAAAGCACATGACTATTTGAGACTTAATCACATGGAAAATACAGAAAAGGTGATGAAGACAAAGTGGCATGCAACAGAAAAGAAAAAGAGAAAATTGCAGAGGCAAAGTGAAGATCCTAGCTTCAAGTGAACACTGACAATAGTAAAGACAATCCCTTCAACCTTGATGTGATGTTGAATGGTATGGGCAAACACCCACAGTATAGAATAAACTACTGTATAGCCCTGATCCATGACGCTGGCACAGTTGCCTCTGAACATCAATACGTTGGTGCAGAGAATATGTGGTGGCAATTTGAAATATGATCTGAAATGTGAAATTGTTAAATCGTTTTCTTGCTGTGAATTTTTAATTTGAAATATTTATAACATATCCATAGTTTTACTCAAAATACTGTAGGTCACTGTAATGGTAATACATGGCATTTATGTAAATGGTCTTATACTTGTATAGCTCCTTTCTATGCTTTTACAGCACACTCAAAGCGCTTTCACATTATTCGGCCATTCACCCATTCGCACTCCCAAGCACTCACACACTGGTGACATCACCGGGAGCAACTGGGGGTTCAGTGTCTTGCTCAAGGACACCTCGACATGTTGACTGGACAAGCCGGGAATCAAACCGCTAATCCTCCGGTTAGGAAACGACCCGCTCTACCTCCTGAGCCACAGCCGCCCCCAATATATGTTTGCTTCATATATTAAGAAATGTTATAGTCTCCTCATTGATCCACACATCCAATGCCATTTTTGTCTCTTCACCGGAACAGAAGCTTGAGTGACAAAGGCTCCATGTATTACCTTGATTTATTTGCAAAATCTTTTTTCACTGCACTTTGTCACATTTCCATTTTCCACCAATTCTTATTTTCCACAGCCAAGACTTTTTTGGTGATAAATCAACTTTTATTTTGAATGTGTGGCATCGCTTCTCCAGTTTTTTTTTTTTTTTTTTTTTTTTTAATTTACAAAAAAATAAAATCTGCTTTTTTGTCAAAAAATTTCACAAGCTTGCTCTGATTGCTTTCTGTTATAAATATTACAAATTTAGTCCTGATTAACTAATTTTTCCATCAGTGTGACAGGTGAATGGACTCTTAAACTTCCACTAATACTCATTTGCTATTTTGTACTCTATGAAACAAAACAGCAGTTTTAGCATGTTCGTAACACTTCATAATATCAGTCACAAATCGAATTAACTGGACTAGTTTCGATTCAAAACCCCAAATTACTGCATGTGTCTGAATGTTTAGGTTACTGCTTGTATTTTTTTTTTTTTTTTTGCCTTGAGATGTGTTTATGATATGTTTTAGTAATCAAGTTTTTATTGAATGATTTTGATTCTGTGCAACAAAAGAATAAGTATTATAAGGAATATAAGTATTATAAGTATATGATGTATTGTAAAACCTTGTTCTCATTTCACACATTTTTTTTAATAAACAGAGGCTCTTTGTCATTTGGATTGTACATCTAAACATTTTGAAATTTCCAGAAGGGCAGTATCAGCAACATCCAATTATCAGTGCTCTCAGTCAGCAAGAGTAGATGTGAGAGAATGAGCACATTAATCATTGTTATCATGACTGGTAGTAGTATCGGTCCACTACAGCATGTGGGTAGCATTAATGTGAGTGGGACTGTGAATGCATGTGTAAAAAGGGTTTCACATTGTATTAAATGACCAGGTCCACTAGAGAAGAGATGCATCTTTGTAGGTGTGCATTAACAGATTATTCTGTTATCACCAAACTATGCGTGAGAGAAGAATGAAGAAAAAGCTGGTGCAAGGAGGTTATATGGTGAAACAAACTGTTGAGTTATTTACCATGATAATAATGATGTGAGATGGTGAGTCGTAAAACAGCGTGGAGGAAAATACCCTTGCTGAGGACCTCAGCCCACTCAACTCGCATTCTGAAACGTGAGACAACTAGAAAGGGATCATCAGTTAGCCTACCTGGAAGAGTTAAAGAGAAGCCTGAGGCAGTGCTTTAAAGAGAAACCAAAAGTGTTGTGTGAAGTCATTCCAAACAGGCAGGGTGCTTTGACATAGAATGTTTTGAGTTTTATCTTCTTCTTCTTGTTTTAATAATCAATATTCCTTTTTTATAACATTTAAATTGTAATAAACACAAGTGCATATGATACAATGATTCCCCCCCTGGGATGACTGGAATGTGGTCACTTAGTATTAAAATACAGAAATAATAAAAATATAATAACATATAAAAATAACAAAATATAGCAACAATAACCAATTTAGATGCTGTGCTTCTCATAAATGAATTGATAATTTTTTTGTAAAGATAATGCTTAACCATATCTGACTGACTACTGAGCAGCAGCAGGTCCTGTTTGGATACAGCTCAGAGCATCTGAGTCTGTAGCATCTCTTGAAATTTGGTCTGCATATTTTATAACCTATATCATAAAATAAAAATGATGAGGGGCAGTGACTCAATTATAAAACACTATTATAGCCACCATGTGGTGTCTTCTAATTAACTTATTAATGAGATACAATTAAGAACAAAACTATCATATGATTTAAGGTAACATTAGTTTCAGAATAACATACTGAAATCTATCAACTCACGAGTAACTTAACCACATAATGACAAAGATGATGATTTGTTTTTCAGATTATGTGGTGAAACACTGAGGATGATGTCACTTATCAAAGGTGAGGCTTTTGTTTAAAAACAATAAACTTTATAACTAAGTAAAGGAAAACTCTACAACTAATGCTAATATTAGGGTTACCCCTGCTTTCCACTGGGCGTGGCCTTGTGGCATCGCGAAAGTATAGCACACACATTTTCAATAAAGTCAAAACTCTTTATTTATACAAAAGCATGTACAATAAGATGATGCATATCCAAAATGGCTAGGCTGTAGATGTCACTAAAAAGAAGCCAAATCCTGCAGAATCCAGATTTCTTATTACTTATGGATGAACATAAATCTGACATTTTTAATGGTAACCTGGATAAACTGGGATGATGCCCTTTTCAAAACAGTTAATCATCCATTCCTACATTCTCTGACACTGGATGTCTAGAGGTAACCATCCCAAGAAGAAGAACATTAAAATGAATATTTGAGCAGCAGTTAAAAATTCTTTTTGAACATAGAGAATAAAACAAAATAAATACAAGCAATTATTGCAAAATAAGAATCATAAGCAGCAGCGAACAACTGAAAGAAAGATTGTTCACATAAAAGGTCTGTCAGTGACATATATTTTATATTATATTGGATATCCATTAAAGCACCCACAGCCTAAGCAGGTTGATCTAGCAGCCCTGATGGAAAAAGCACACTCTGGCCTAGGATACTATTTCAACATTTATTCTGTCATTAAAATTAGTTTGCTTGGAGGAAGGTAACTCCATTTAAAAAAAAAAAAAATCTTCAGGAGGCTCATTAAATTTCATTAGTCATTAAATTTAATCAGGTGTCAATTCCTGTAGGTTTTGCCAACATATAAACAACCCCATACCATCAGAAGTTTCACAAATAGTGACAAATAGCTTCAGGAAAAGAGATGCTGTGATGTATATGATATAAGCTATATGTGTCTGATGTGAAAGGAGACTGCTGATTACTGTTAGTTGTTCAAATATACAGTATACATGCCCGGTGCATCGCTGTGCCTTAGTAATGAGACTGTCCTCACCAGAAACAAAATGACAAAATTGGTCATTCATCCAAGTGCTTAAAATGACAAGAAACCATTTGTGGTTTTATGAATAATGACTCTCAGTGGCATAGATGGAAGCAGCATGACATTGTTACAAATTGTTATGGAGGAGGTTGGGCTGGATGGTCGGGAGTACAAGGTGTGTGTGCTTTTAATACTGAAAACCGTTGTTTGTCTTGTCTCCTGAAGTGTGAGCACTCAGTGTTTATTTTAATCCACCATAAAGGCGATATTTCTCTAACATTACCCAGGTAGTGTTATTGGCTAACTTTAGCCCCTTGCAGACGAGCACTCCTTTCTATTAATCTGAACGCAGCCAAACGTGTCAGCTTTATATCCGAATGAGCACCCTGCTCACTTCTCCATAAAGGTTGTAATGGCAGTCTTACTAGGTTGGATATAGTAGCATTTATGTATCACTTTCAACACAGCACAAGTCTGAACTGCATACACTCACACAATATTACAATGATGCTGCAAGTATGGCAATACATGCATGTAGTGCAGCACATGCACTTTGGCTCTCTACATCACAGCTGTGGATATGCTTGAATGAAATCATGAGGAATATTAATGTAAAAGTGACCTATGTCTGAGTGACAGAAACAGTCACTTTAACAGACTGATGAAGCCAGAAATGTTATATATGCCATGTCTGAAAAAGGGTTATGTCTGTGGTGCTAACAGGCAGCGCACAGTGGGTTTATCAGAGCTTTACCACTGAAAACTCAACTGCCGCTGAAAGCAATGCTAATGAGAGCACTGAAAGTGAACCAATCAGGTAAAATTGTAGGTTGTAAAACCAAAACAATGACCTGAAAAACACTAAGGGGGGTATTTACTAAACCTGTTGCAAATTACCATCAGCCATGGAAAATATTGCAGCGCCGCAATTTTTTTTTTATTTAGCAACACTGATGATGTAAATGAGCACAGCGGCAGGTGTGTTAATTTGAATACACCTCTGCTTTGGATCTGCTGCCTGAAAGGCTGTAGCGCACGTGTGGATCAAGAGGAATCGTAAAAGACAGTGTAAGTTTACAGCGACTGAACTTTAATATGGTTGAAGAAATCAACAAACACATTTCAGAACTTCAGTCATGTGGTCTCCTACCAGTCAAATCATCTTTTATTTTATTCAGTAATTAAAGCTCACATTCTCCTTTGGTGAGCAATGTGATTTACAAACACCCTCTCCCTTCCTAAACATGTCCTAAACTCCTGACAAAGTCTCACATGACTAACAACTGCCATGCTGAGAGCAGTGCTGCAAATTTTACACCTGCCTTGTCCTAATGATAATTTCAGCAGCAGTTCCATCTGCCACAGCGGTGGTAAATCAGGTGCTGAGGGTATCTGTATAACTTTCCATTCTCTCCTCACTGATTTTTGTGTCCCTGAAAGGGAATGCCTTAAAATACTATTTCATGAGACTGAATGCACAAATACCTGCAGTGCAGCAATTCTGTTTCTCCCTCGCAAAACCTGATTTTAACTCCTTAGTAAATACAGTATGAACATGTGCAATTTGACTGTTTAGCACAGACAATGAGCTGCACATCCTTAGTAAATATCCCTCTAAGATGCTGTGTGGAGCTGAGGAAAACTGCAGAGTCAAGTAATGAATCCCTTAAGGTTTATCACTGTGAATGAACCCACAAACTACACAAAATTATTTGATTCAGCGACTAATCCTAAATTGGTAGGTTGGGAGAGCCTCCTATTAGTAGTTTCCGTAATAGTCACATAGGTTGTGTTGAAAGGCACTCCAATTAGCCTACAGTATTTTGCTGTCTAGGGCACAGTGTTTATTATTTAATGTTAACTAATTGTTTTATTTATATGCATGGCATTTACTTATATAAACTTATACACAGTACAATATAGACATATTTAAATGTGTAATGAGGCCTGCAGTCAGTCACAAGAAAATAGTGTGTCAAAATATTGACTTTGGAAGACAAAATAGCTCAAAGCAGAAATGTTATATTGATGATCAGAGTAAATAATAACTGTCTGCTGGATATCCACAAGTGAGGCTCAAGCTCACTTTTGTACGCTTTTTGCACAAAACTAATTGAGTTAATTAATCTCACTGCAGATCCGGAGGATAATAAGATTAAACATTACCAATGGTAGTGGACTTTTCCAGCCCATCAGATTTACACTCCAGTCCCAAGCGATCTGTTTATTTTCAATTAGGTCTGAAAATGAGGAATGTTCTGGCAGAGTGCGGGGGAGGAACAACACCTCTCTGAAAGTCTGCCATGGCCTGCTGCTCGTGTTCACACTAATTTTCTGTGGCAACTCCTACTTTCTAAGCCCTACTCCCAAATACATGCACACACACACACACAGCATGGTGGTGAAGTGAGTGTGGGTGTGTGTGGTTGTTTGTCTCTAAGTGTCAGCCCTGTGATAGACCGGTGACCTGTCTCCAGCCCCCCCACAGAAAGAGCTGTATAGATAATGGATGGATGGATGAAATGGGGCTAGCATGTGTGAGCTTTGTAAAAGACACTGACTGATGCTTGGCAGGAAATTGTGTATTTACAGACAAACACCAACTGCATAACATGCATTTTAGATATATGTACAGCATACATATGCATGATACAAGCTCAGTAATGCAAGTTAACACCAATGTATTTTAAACATACACTTCAACTGAGCTCCATTCTTTAGGTGATACAGCTGCGAGGTTAAAGGTCATTGGATTTTATCATGAATATTTACAATAAAGTACGAACATCTTTATTGTTTGGAGCAGCTTACACAACACACTATGACAGACAAATAAAATAATGCAACACACAGAGAATTTAAACATCCACCAACACTATCCAAAGCTTAAAAGCATTTAATATTTGAATTGCAAAGGGACTGAATGATTTAAAGTAATGATTACAGGTACTTTACAGGTGCTCTAGAGGTACAGGTACATCAGTACTCAGTGACTTGATTTCCTGGCCTAAGTTTTAATGGAGAAACTTAATTTGTGAAATGTAGCTATATGTTACAGTAACATAGCAAACAAATTAATTTAATGAGGACTTTTATTAAAGCTAGTTTACTTTCTATTTGCTGTTCAGTTTTTGTGTGTTGGATCTTTCTCACTGTAAAAAATTGTGTTCATTTGTGAAACGCTGAGCCTCACAAGAGAAAATTTTTGCATTCTTGTCTTAAAATCATATTTTTCAGTGAGGCTTGTTCATACATGTGCTCATCAAACTCTTAAACACACAAACTTATTGCAAAGCAATTGTTTTATATGTGAGGTGAAAAAAGGGCAAGAAAGAATGTTACAGCCAGCAGTGTGTTTCTTTTCCTTTTTGCGGCATGGAGTATTGCCAGACAAATATACCATTGTGCATAAATTTGAACATGCACACGTAACTGAATCCATAGGAAAAAAACGATCATTGAAAGCCTGATACCTGGCCTTTCTCACTCTCTATTAATCTGCTTCCTCGATTAGGAACACAGGAAGAAGAGGTAGAGAAGATGAGAGATGGGGTAAAATGTCACAGGAGATAAAAAGCAAGTAAATGAATGGATGAAAATGGATCTGAATGAAAGGTATTTAAATATTAAAAGAAGAAATCTATAGCAAGACATTTTGGTTGCAGTGAAAGGCAGACTGCACAGACTCACTGTGGTAAATCACAGATGTACTTCTATTACTTGAGAATAGAAAGGGATATTGAAACAGCCTTTCCTGTTTTAAATAATAATGTCTCCTAACTACCTCTTTAATCAAGTCTCAACACAGTGTCTTGTTTCACACACCCATCTACCTCTGTGTTTACATCAACAAAAGTGTGTTTTATTGATGGTTAGCGCTCATCTCTACACTCCAGAGTGTCAGGGCATCAATGAAAATAGATCACAGTGAGGAAGCAGTTGACTTCAGCCTCCACACTGACAATAAATCTGAAGTTGAGAGGGCCTTGTAGGGTATACAAAAAAAAAAGAAAAAAAGTCTTCTTGCTGATGAGAAAGGTACGTGATGCAAAAGGACACTCAATCTAAAACGGACTTCTGTCAACATAGGAATGGAGAGGATGAAGTAGCAGGAGAAGGGGGAGAGGTACAGAGCAGTGAATGCATGAAGGGCAGCAGATGAGCAGTTGTCTCCACAGCACTCACAGCCTGTCAACAAGACACTTGGAAAAGACGGGATTAAAACGGTAGGGTGTTGGACAATTGAGACCAAGGTATAAAAAGGAGAAAATTGGCTGAAAGACCTGTTGGAGGAGAAATAACAGCTGCAATTGTAGACTAAGAGAAAGCACTGAAAATCAGTTAGAAAATGAATATCTGTTGGCCTTGAATTCTGGAGGCAATCCCACGCTCACCTGACCTTTGCATGTCGTGCCATTTTACCTACCCATTATGTTTGTGGTAGCAATTTGAACCTTTTATATTGTGGCACTTTTTGCTGCTTTGCATCAGACCATCAGGCAAAATGTCTCAAATGTAAACAAAAAAACGAAAATCATTTCTTTTTTACCTGTTTTCCTTTCTATCTATCTATCTATCTATCTATCTATCTATCTATCTATCTATCTATCTATCTATTTATAATAGGCTTGCTGGCAGCAGGTTTAGCTAACACCTACAGACCACTCCAGTTTGTTTTGTTTCTGTCTTTCCTTTTTCTTAATAAAAACATACACTAACAGCCTCCTTTATCCAGTTCTCTGCTGACTGAAAGGAACATACTAAAAGGGACTGACAGTGTGCAGAATTCTGTGCTTCTTTGCAGGATACAGTTTTAGTTCTATGCACCTGTCACTAAAACTTGGAGGTGTGCAAGACATCTTTTACCATGTGCACTGCAGAAATCATTTGAGAAATACAACTGAGTTTTGCATTGTCTGCTGATTTGTACTTGTTTATTTTGCTGTTCTGAAGGATCACTTCACTGCCTGACTTTTTCAGCACTATAAAAATATAATATTAAAATTTGAGAAAACCCCATGTATAGTTTAATTTTAATTGCCCTTATAAACAAATGAGTCAGTGTTTCATCATGCCTTATTTTAAATCAGTTGTCTGATAATAAAAATTTGAAAACATGATTATTTGTGGCAAAGAGATCAATAGTACAATAAAACTCAAAAATATGTTGCTTTATAAAAGGCCTAAGGCATATTTAAAAGGTTTTTAAACAGAACTATTTAACAATATATTACACTTTACATATATTAGATCAGAAATTACTGTTCTCATTTAAGCATTTCTTTTCCACCAGAGTGAGAAAGTGCAGGAGCTGATCCACTGCCTTCGAACCATTTTATAGCAGCCATGTCACAAAGCTCCCTTTGCACACAATGATGTGTAATTTGTAATTACAAGGATTGATTAAAATGACCTCACAGGCTTAGTTCATTTCAAAAAAATCAAATGTTTAGACTGTTGAGGCCTTCAGCTGACAGACTGTAATTCTATAATGCACAGGGGTCAAATGTTATGAAAATACTGTCAGCTTTTGAAGAAAAACATCATCATTTACTTTATGCAGCTCCAAAACCAGCAATGATTTGTTCATAGAGTATACACTTATTTTATTTGCCATACAAATAAGATTTTACCTCCAGCTCCATCAGTTCTTGTGAAACATCTCTTTAATGTCTGATCCTTTTGAAATACAAATTAACTTAGGGCAAACACAAAAGCATAGGCTGGGTTATCTGTCACTAGCAGCCATCACATTTGTCACCAGTCATCAATAACTCTCCAAATGTCCTCAAAAGTAACACCACTCAATTCGTCTTCCAGTTTGTTTCGACAGGCTCTCAGTTTGTCTCAACAAGCTGGCACACTGAGTTATGTAACAGACCCCATTTGAGAGCTGTGATAACTAATATGCATGCATCAAAATTCATATCTCTCACAAGGCCCAGAATTATTTGTGTAGGCTTTACACCGCAAATGAAATCTCACAAAGTTGTGTGTTTTACTGTGCGCCTCCATTTTTCTGAGACTGGAACAGTAATTAGATTATCACCCAGTTGATGAGCTTCCATCACTCGGCCACTACTGAGCTGCAGCACAATATGTACACACTTGCAGAGATACACACGCTCACAGTGCCTTTTCTTTAAACAGTGCTTTAAACAGTACTTACAGTCACTTAAGCCAGTGCTCAGATTACCAGTAGTAAATGACGGTCAGTGGAAACAAACAGTCACATAATAAGGCTGTCATGTTTTCAGAGTTAAAAATAATTTGAACACCGTACGCCTCACCGTACCAAAAAAACATGTGACCATCCCAAATGAGAATCTGCTTTGTTGGCCAGTTACGTTTAGACACAAGAATTTTAACTCAATGTGTTTTGTAAGGCAACTGTAAATAAAAATATAAATGTGTGTATTCAAATAGGAAATATGTGCAATCAAATGAATAGGAGAAAAAGATCATCTTTTTATAAATGTATATACATATTTATGCACATTGTGAGACTGTGAGACTGTGTCCAGGGTGTGAGGGGTCTGCAGAAATCCTCTCTGCCCTCCTCTTGACCCTATGAGGTGAACAGGTACTCAGTGGAGAATAGGTTGCCTCCAGGTATTTTTTATGCAATCTGAACTGTCTATTGAAGTCTCTTCCTGTCCTGTTTGGTTGGTGAATCAAACCAGGCAGTGATGGAGGTGCAGAGAACAGACTTGATGATTCCTCCCTAGAACTGTGTCGGCAGTTCCAGGGGCAGGTTGAACTTCCTGAGCTGGTGCAGGAAGTACATCCTCTGTTGTGTCTTCTTTGTGATGGTGCTGATGTTGGATGTCCACTTCAGGTCCTGGGATATTATAAAGCCCAGAAACATGAAGGTCTCCACTGTTGTTACAGTGCTGCTAAATATAGTCAGTGGGTGGTGGTGACGGTAGGATGGGGGTAGGGCGCACCTTTTGAAGTCCACTGTCATCTTCACTGTTCTGAGTGTGTTCAGCTCCAGGTTGTTGCAACTGCACTATAAGGCCTGCTGTTCGACCTTCTGCCTGTACGCAGACTTGTCAATGACTGCTGTGTCTTCTGTGAACCTCAGGAGTTTAACAGAGGGGTCTCTTGTGCTGCAACCATTGTTGCAGCGGGAAGTGCACACATCCCTGTGGGGTGCCTGTGCTGACTGTCTGGATGCAAGATGTGGTTTTCCTCAGCCTCACCTGTTGCCTCAATTTTGTCAGAAAGGATAAGGATAATCACCTTCATTGGCCAAGTATGTTACACACAAGGAATTTGTTTCAGGTACAGAACCAATGGCAGCCATCTGCGGTGCCAACTCAACCAATGGCTCTAACCATCGGGGGCAACGGGGGGGTTTCAGTGTCTTGCCCAAGGACACTTCAACACATGGACTGCTGGCACCGAGATTCAAACCCTCATCCTTCTGGTGGTGAGATGACTACTCTACCACTGCACCACTGTCGCCTCCCAGTGGTAGGGGCAGTAACAGTGAGCTAGGTAACTTTGGAGCTGAGGATGTCTGGGATGATGGTGTTGAATGTTGAGCTGTGGTCGTCAAAGAGAATCCATGCATAGGTCCTGGTTGCCCGGAAGGCAAACTGCAAGGGGTCTAGGAGCAGAGCTGTTATGTCCTTCAGTCAAAACCAGTCTCTGCAAGGACTTCATGATCACAGATGTCAGGACGACAGCTCTGTAGTCATTCAGTCCACTAATGGAGTTTCTTGAGAATTGGGTTGATGGTGGAGCATTTGAAGCGGGAGGAGACTTTGCACAGCTCCAATGATCTGTTGAAGATTTGTGAGAATAGAGGGACCAACTGGTCAACACAGGCTTTCAGGCAGGACTCACACTGTCTGGGCGTGGTTCCTGATCTTTTGTTTCTGAAAGACACATGATTAAGCTTAATTACATCACACTCTTATCAGTATGTTGTGTTGGTTTTGAATACTAAATATGCTTCTCATTTTACAAGAGTATTTAAAAATAGAGTTGTAGACTCTTTAAAAGTGATCAGTTTTATAATACAAACTTTACTGAACAAAATAACACTAATACAAGTATTAATAGCTGTTGTAGTCTGAGTTACTGTCTCAAATTTAATTTGCCCATACAAATGCAATATCAATGTCTTGGTGAGCAGATGAAACAATTTTTGACTGTCAGATGTCGGATGCTTCAAAACTGAACCATTTTGAAAACAACTTCTTCACATTTATTCAGAGCTTCAGCAAGCTAAGTTTTACAAGTAAGCCCTCAGATTTGTTATCACTGTAAAGTAAACCAGTGCCATCTCTGTTGCTAATTTTGCCATCTACCATATCAAACCCAAAATACGCCCATACATACTGTAGCTTCTCTGATAGTTCATGTCAAAACCTTAGTCTTGCCCATGTTTCCGAGTGTCCCCTGCTAAACTAAAAGGCAAAATACTTCAGTCTAATGCACTTTTTGGCTATAAATTTTGACTTCAAGCAGGTCATTACAGTATGAATATATAATTTTTCCCATGTTTAAACAAATATTCCTTATTTAATTAAAAAGCCCTACCATATAACTGAAATTGGCTTTTTGATATTTGTCTTTACAATCAATAATCGCAGTGTTTATTTTTAGCCATGCAGCTTGTATTCCCTAATTTGATTGTTACCCAAAATGCAAGTCAGGAAAGACGTAAACTTCGTACAATATAATATCCACACTACAGTATAATAGTGCCCTGAGGATGAGAAAAGAGCAAATCAAAGTATGTCAGAGTGCAGTGAATAACAGAACTGAAATTGTTAACACATACACCAGATCTATCATAAGGCCTTTCAGAGTTATTAAGTTATTGATGAATGTGACTAAATCATTCTGTTTACACCAGTTTTGTCACCCTTCAAACCAGGTTTAATCAAACTAAACCTAATCAATAATTAAAATAGCAGGCAGTAAGAAAATATTTTCACTCCATGCGGTGTTATAATTTCTGGAAGTTAAACTAAATTAAATTTTAAAGCAGACAACCGAAATCTCCTTTGGTTGCCACCAGTGTGACACAATTATAGTAATTCCTCAGCACTATGAAAAATTGTTTAAAATACTTTGGTGTATTCAGAAAAAAATGATGTTTTGAAATGTCAGTTTTCTTTTTATTTGATTTTATCAAAAGATTATCCAAAGCTTACATTACCAGAAAAAATATTCAAGATTTTACATTTGAGTTATATTAATGTCAGCAAACACTGCAAAGACCCAGGCTAGGTCAAAGCAAATGATAATGAATGACAGTAATGTAAAAAGAAAAATCAGTGGTTGAAAGATTAGAAAAGGTACAATTTTAAGATTTTGTTCAAAGCAGCGAAAACAAAGCACTCGGTATCTAGAAGCCCTAATCTAATCTTTTTTTTTTTAAGTGAGAGAGGGACAGGAATTGATTCTAAACTTTTTAGTAAGCTTTGGGCTCTGATCTGTGCATGTTACCTGTGCAGGCCATCATCCCAGTTTTACATCTGGCTTCCAAAACAATCTATCCTCAAACATCAGAAAATCCCTCTTGCCTTTTCATGATATTCTGTTCACAAGAGGAAAAAGTGGGGGCAGTAGCACAGCAGAAGAAGAGATTAGAAAGATGTGCATGGCCCTATCCATACTATTAATCAAAGATTTATTTTCCCGTTCATCAAGAGAACTGTTAATTCTTTTAGGAGATGAGAGCATTACTATATCCTTACCTCTGTAAGCTCTTCATTTCTGCGGATTTAAAACAGCATAGTGTCAAAGCTCACAACTGCTCAGCAGTTTCACTTTGTTCTAAATGCATTAGTCTCTTAATCTCTTCTTTTTTGTGTGTGACAACAGGAGTGGTGCAACTAAGCCACAACCACGCGCAAAGTTAAGATGGTGAATAAATCAAATCCGCTCAAGCAGCTTATAGATGTGGCAAGATTGCAGCGAGGGCTATATCTAAAAGTGTCTACTTTTGCTTGTTTATCAAATGTGTGTCCTATCAAGAATATGGTTTTATATCTTTTGTGCATAATTTGTTTTGAACAACCCAAACAACTGACAGTGTTTACTGATTGCTAAACTGTTAAGTGTACTGATAAACCTTACTACATGCAAGGCAAACAACAGGTGCAACTTTAATTTTAAGTCTTAAACCCACCTTAGTTGGTGTAAATCTATAAATATAGTTGTACTGTTGCATGCACTTGTTTGCTAATGTTTACACCATTGGGAGCACCTTGAAATTGACTGTTTTTGTCACCTTCTCTTATATGACTATGCTACTGTAGCATGTCAGTGCTACACACAAGGACAATTATTTCCATTGGCCATGCACATATGGGGTACTTAGCCAATTACAAGCGGGCACTTCTGTCCTAGATCTTGAAGGATAATAGAGGCAGTAATTATGATGTGTTCATTTTAATGGAGTTTTATTGACAAGCATGGAAGTGGCTCAGCCTTCGCCCGCAATTGTGAGTGCTTGTGAAAACAGCTTTGCAAGTCAATTAGATTTGACATTGTATACGACTCCATGACAACGAATACAGGTAAAAACTGGGAACAGAAGTATGCTGGAATACTGTGCAGTTCAGCTCTTTCAATTAATCATAATGGAAATGTTAAAAGAATGTTAAAACAAGAGAAAACAAAGTTTCACTGTATGCATACCTTAAAAATTAAGGTGTTTCTGTTTAATAGATGATTAATTTAAGAAAAATGGTCACATTTTCATCATATTCATTTAACATCAAAAAGTGTGTAGAGGAAATTCCACATGTGAACCAACAACAAAGCAAAGATACATTGTCAATTGTCTTTTCATTTACTTTTTCATATTCTTGTTAATGCTTTCTAATATCCTTTTTATATGGGATATCATCCATTTGACAGTGTCTCTTTATCACTGAGCCTCATGGACAGTATGTCTTTAACCTCTGTTTATATCACACTTTCACATTCTCTAACTTCTGTCCTTTTTTTGTCCTTTATATTGTTTTATATTCATTACGCCAGCTTTCTACTTCTCATTCCTGTCTCCCTCTTTTGTTTTTTTTTCTTCTTTTTTCCCTTGAGACTTTAAGGTCATGGTCAACCATTTATAACCATGTGCTTTAAATGCTGTTTAACCTTATCTCTGCATGTTTTATGGATGGTTCATGACTGATGGCACAAAGCCTCAGTACCCTACTCCGAGTGCAGCAACCAGACTACAGCTGTCTCTCTTGGCTTCTTCTTTTGTTTGTCGGTCTCTCTCATTCGCTCTCTGGACAGTACTTTGTATACAGTTCTCATGCATCAACCCTCCTTCTCAGTATACAGGTAGGTGCACTACAGTTGCGACTCTGACAAATAGAGATAGGGATAGCAGATCACATGGTTCAGCTGTGTGCTCCCTGCTGAAGGACAATGACGTCACTGGTAAGACCAGAGCTGGTGCAATGACTGTGTCAATGTCACCTTATGTTCTGCTTAGCTGTTAGCAGTGTGCTGGGCTCCGCTGCTCCCATCGTTACTGGCCTGGCAGCCTTGAGTGCAGCAAGGTGGAGGCAGTAGAGTGAGTGACAAGTCATCCTAAACTGCCACTTTAAAGCCTGCTGTGGCTAATGATTTGTATCTAAAAGTGACATGTGTGTTCAAGTCTTTGTGTGTGTGTGTGTATGCACATGTTGAGTGTGTTTGCACCATCACATCTGCGGGTGTCATTTTTAATGTGTTTTCATTTAGTTTGGCAATAAAGACATTGTCCATTAACCTCCTAATATAAATTTAATCTATTTTTACCCTTTGGTAAAGGTCAGAACACAGGAATAAGCTAAGTAATGGCCAAATAATGTTATTTAGCATGCATTGCTTCTTTCATTTAATGAATATGTCATCTATTTATATATTATAATAAACTACATGCTCATGCTGAACAAATAGCATTGTTTAGCCTGAAGGAACAAGTGCTATGTATGTTTAAGGACAGTTATTCATGAAAAATATTTCCATGAAAAACTGATTAGCACTACATTTATAAGCCCTTTGATTGTGAAGTGCATCAGAATACAGTTAAAAGATAGGTATAGCTGCTTTCCATCCCATGTGTCTTGAGCCAGATGCAGTGTCTCTTTTTGTCATTTATCAAATAATAATCATTTATATTAGTGTACATGTGTCTGTTTTATCACTCTGCAAGCATATGTGTTGGTAATAGTTTTGCTGCACAATGCAATGCAATTTGTATTGTAAAATGTGCAGCTTTATTGCACTTTAATAGGGGCAAATACCACATTGTAAAGAAACCATGCTCCTGGAAAGCACAGTATCATAATGAGTCTGTGATGTATTAGTGTGTGTGTACATGAGCATGTGTGTGAGACATAGAAGGGAGGACTGCACATGCACTTGTGTGTAGTATGTGTGGTGGGAATACTAAATAACAGTAGTGAAAAGCCCTCCAGTCACTGTCAAAATTATCTTCTGTAGCAAGTCCCTGTAGCACTGCTTGGCTCTTTGGGTTGGCCTCACGGCTGTGGCTCTGCTTGTTGCAACTTGGACAAACCACTATTCTCAGTCTTACCACAAACCTGCTGCGTTCTTACCTTATTGCAGACAACATCAATACACACAAAAAAAGGAAAGCAACAGTCATGAAGTCACATTTAACAAATCAGTTATGGCATGGTCTATGGGCCTCCTTCTGCCTGCCTTTCTATTTTTGCCATACCCAGTTGCCAGGATACCACTGTAATGCACAGTCCTAATTGTTTTGACTGAGTAACAAGCTGTTTAATAAAGGCACCTTGTACAATGTTATGATTCAAGTCATGCACAAGCTCAAAGGATTAATTTGAGGAGAGGGGCTGGTGGTGGTGTCTGTATGTTCTTCTAAGTCAAAACACTTACACATAAACAGGTACATACATTAATAATTTTAGATTCTCATCTCCGACCCAACATGAGTGTAGAATACTACATGGATGCTGTCTCTCTCCCTGTCTCTCTCTCTCTCTCTTCTGAAGGATATATTTGCAACAGTATAAAGCCATCACATACATGTGAACTCTTGCCACTATTATCTACAGTATAAAAAGTGTCAGTTTCATTATAATAAAAGAGACAATTTGCTTCTCTTTTGTTGTAATGGATTATGCCTCTCAAGTAAGGACAATGTCTAAGCAAGGAGCAGCACATGCAGGAGGTGTTGTGTTGTGTTGTGTGTATGTGAAAATTACCAGTGCTTCTCAGCTGCTGTGAGCCAACAATGGCAATGAGCCAAATGGCAAATTATGCCAGTGTTAGGCTTTAATACCTCTATGGACCTTGGTCCTGCTGCTTTTTTATGGTAGTTTCCACCTCAACCCATTTTCCAATTAACAATCCCAGATCTTTCCAAAGACCCTGCAAAGGAAAAAAAGAAAAGTCTTTTTCCCTAATCAGTATTATTTTATAGGCCTCAAACGCCTACAAAGTATTGACAAGAAGCAGCCACTCTGGTGTCAGATATGAATTGATGTGTACTAATTTAACATATTGTATGAATAATCAAATAAATCAAATCTCAATTTCAGAAAAAAGTGCTCTTGATAAGGGACTTGTACAATTGCATACAACACTTCTGCCTTAACATTTGTGCTTATGAAGCTCAAAATGTTTCAGTTTTTGATGAAACTGTCATAAATGTATAAATTCAGTTACTGTAAATGTTTATTACTGAGGTTGTAGTTAAAGGTGGTGTTGTACTGGACTACAATATATTTAGAGGTGTCACTATGTTTGTCCTCCCCAGCAACATACTATACCTGAGAGTGTCAGAATATTAGGAACATCTCTGATGCAGCTCTAATAAAGTGGCCAGTAAGTGTATACAGTATTAAAATGACAAACATGAAGCATAAAGTAAAAGGTGAGATTGTCAGCAGTTTTTTTTTTTTATTATTTACTATGGTGCCTGGAAAAGCAACCCTCACAAGTGTGCAAAATTATATGCATATTGTGCTATAATTATTAAAAATAACATGCTTGAAATAAAGTATCATACATACAAATTTGTGCATTTCCCACATACAGATACATTCTATCACCTGTATTGCAGATGCTGTTAAAATTTTTAAATTTGTTTTTTAAAATTCTAGATAAAAAGATAAATGCAGAAATATTTTTTGACTGATTATCATTTCATAGTTTTCTTTAACAAACTTTTGTCCTCAATTGATGCATTTAAATTTTTTATGATGTCCACAATTCTTTTCTCTTCCTTGTACCTATAATTGTGTAGAAGCATGCCTTGGGAACTCGATAGCCTATGTATATCTTTACTGATGACAACTCATCCACTAGCAATAAACAGTGACAAGAGCTCCATTTATTGTTATTGCATTACATCCAGATTTTGCTGCTTAACAGTAAGTGAAAACTAATTTGGTCCAGTGTGAATTGTGTTAAGGCTACAAAGCTTGTTGTGTGATGGTTTCTGTCAGAGGTATGGATGTGATTCTAGTCAGAGGATCAAGTTTAAAAAGAATCTCTGTTATGTGCCGTTCGCACCTGTCAGTGAGCGAACAAGAAAGAGGCGGACCCAGGTAGCCGACTTCGATGCAAGCAGTGATTTATTATGTACAGTGATGAGGAGAAATAACAAAATGCACAGAGGGAAATAGTGCGTAGTCCTGTCGATGAGTAGTAACCGGGTGTTGACCAACAGTAGGAGGTGAGGAGATGGAGAGCTGGGCCGAGCTGCGTAGGCTGGGTCACTCCTGGGCTGGTCGGTGGTGATGGTGGCTACTGAAGGTGGAGACAGAGAGATGATGACAATAGTAGAACAGATAGGCGACTGAGCATTGACCTGCCTGGGAGGGGAGAGTGGAGCCACGGTCCGGAGGAACAGTCCATGGGGAGAACACAAAACAGTAGCTGGCTAGGGAATAATAATATACAAAAAACGAGACCGACAGCACGGAGAAAAAATGGCCTAGAGACAAGAACGAACTGGCAAGTGACTGAGGAGTGAAACCGGGTAATATAGTGAGCAACCTAATCAAGTGCAGCTGGTGATAAGGGAGTGAGGAACAGGTGAACGTGATTAGTGTTAATGGGCAAGAGACAGTAGGAAAGGTGAGGGAGGCCAGAGCGGCCGAGCAAACCTGACACAAACTGTACTATTACACTTGTTGGTAAGTAAGGATAAGGATAATCACCTTTATTTGGCCAAGTATGTTACACACAAGGAATTTGTGTCCAGTACAGAAGCGAGGCAGCCATCTGCGGCGCCAACTCAACCGAAGGCTCGAACTATCAACTCAGTGTCTTGCCCAAGGACACTTCGACGCATGGACTGCAGGCACCGTGATTCAAACCTCCAACCATCTGGTTGGGAGGCGACCGCTCTACCCACTGAACCACAGTCGCCCCCACACAGGAATAATATTTACCAGCTTGGTCTTTATCAGCACCACATTGTTTTACATTGCACAGTTACACACGTTCCTACCTGAGAACCCAGTTCAAGAACTTTTTTTTTTTCATTAAATCAGGAATCTGGAGGTTGATGTTTCTATATCTCATTAAGTTTTTGCTATTTTGTTAAGTAAATGGGACAAAAACACACAAAACACTTTCAGTCCAAAATGGTTTTGTACTTTTAGGGACATGCAGTGTCACTGGGAAAAAAAAAAAAAGATTATATTTTGCCAATATTTTTGACAAAGGGTTACATCTTGTTGGTTTAAAAATGGTTTAAGTTACTAGTCTAGACCTTCTCATCAGATCCAAAGCTGAAATAATGTTTTTAATGTCAGATTGATTGCTACTGGTACAAGCCAAAGCTATAAGCACATCCAGTCTTAGCCCTCTTTCTGACCTTGGGTCAGATCCCCAGAACTGTACTAATGGTAGTATATGCTTAGCTGAGCAACTTCAGTGTGTCCAAATGTCTTGTTATATATTCACGTCACCTTTTTCACTGTTTGCTCAAAGAGCCTGTAAATCACTGTCATGTCAGCAGCCACTGTAAGTCGCTGAGGCACGGCTGTTTTCAGTATTCTGATCAACTGGCATGGCATAGAGAATTGTAAAAGCCTTGTCAAAATAATGAAAAATCATTAGTTTTAATGTTGTTTTGACATTTATGCTGCATTTATACCTTTAAAATTTTTGTCCAGATTAACATGACTGTACAGTTACTGTATGTAACAGATCACAGTGTATTCTTTACAAGTTTCATACAGAAATATACAAATATATTGACTGCCAATACATCATGTGGACTAATTCCTGTAAAATAACATATATCTCACATTTTTTGTCCCAGTGTGAGCTTAGACGTTTATTGAATTGTTCATGTTACATAATGCAGGTGAGATATTATGTTTCCACTGCCTCAACTGAGCCTGGAGGGCAGTTCAGTTGTTTGGTTTGGTTGTCTCCATAGAAATGCAGGGCAGGCTACAGTCTGGAGCTTCGTGAAAATAATTAAGACTGTACAGAACATTGATATCACAGCTACACATGGAGACCAAGATACAAAATGGAAACTAGAAATTTGTATTTAGGCACTGTAGTGCCTCTTGGCCTCCTGTTTTCTTGCATGTTTACCCAAGTGGATTGAGTATTCATTTAATATGGTTAATTTTTAATAAAACATGTAGGGTAGCAGATCTCTCGAGATTCTCCAAAAACCCATTTTAGAAGGTCAATGGAAAATAATTTCAAAATGTGGAATAAAACAATATGGGAAAGAAGAAACTAATTTAGAAAACAGGCTTCCTTCTTGGCTCCCAGTGGACTTCCAGAGAATACATAAAGAATCATTTAGTCAGTTTCTGTGCATGACAGCTAATTACAGCTTTAGGGAATCATTAAGATACAGCATGTATTCTGATCCTGTGTCAGATCCCCATAACAACAGGCTGTGTTTGTCCATCATAAGCTAAGTGTCTTGTTAAAATGCCCTGAAGAGTGAGACACTAAAATGCTACTCATTATAAATTACTCTAGATAACAGCACCAACAAAATGTTAGAATTGTAAATGCTTTTCAGGAAGCAGTCGCACAAAATTCCTGAGACATTCAAACCTTAGCAGTTAAACATTCCTCAAAAGATCATTGAAGTGGGTTTTTTTTTTTTACTCTACAGGCCACAAAGTGTTGGATTCTTCAGGAAGTCCAAATGTTATCCTTAGCATGTGTACTGACTGAATCTATACATTACAATCATCCACCTTGGGTAATATTTTGGGGTTTCATTTTTGTAGTTTTGGCCAATAACACTGCTGGGACCTGGGAATTTTGAACAAAGTCAGATGATCAAACATGTTTCAAACAAAGCCCCAGCTCTGGCAAACAAGTAGTAGCAAATAGTAAAACCACTAGTAACATTGTTTAGCTAATCTCTTGCTCAATTCAAGGATGTTTGGTGGTAAGAACTTTGGAAGTTCATACTAAATGCAAGAACAGTAGAGTCTGTGTTCAGTTATTTTTTCCATTTAAAACAAATATTGCTTCAATGTGTTTGTTTTTTTCATGATTTAACAGTGTTTAGAGATTGAAGTTTCTAACAATAAACACATGATACATTTGGAATGAATGTTTATTTGGGTTTACAGGCCATGAAAACATAGTTTCCCAATCAGCTACTTACTCTGATCAAGAACATTATAAAGAAATTATTAGGAAATTACAGATCTGTTAAAAACTGTCTGAAATCAACTTAGAATTGTCGCACAGTCTGTTTTTCTGTGCAATGATGCATTATTACAGCCATAACAGGTGCTCTCATTTTCAGGTTTACTTCCAAATTAGGTGGTTGATCATCCAGCTGCTTGTGTTTCTTGCCCCTTGTGCCTCAGTGTAATGACATAAACATGTTCTCAGATATTACCAAGCACCTTGGTGCATGCAGTGATATTATAACTAGTAGAAGAGATGGCCCAGCCTAGTAAAACAAGAGCCAAGTTATAAAAAAAAGAAGCCAATTCCCCTTCCCGGCCCGACCCCCCCCCCCTGCCACTGCCTGCCCTAATTCCATGGGTTTATCCGTAGCTCTCTGGAAGGATGTGTCGGGCCCCCCCATACGGGACAGGGCCCGGGCCTCAGAAGGTAGTGCAGATGCAGAACGGGTCAGTGTGGTCGGCTGCTGCCCTGCTCTTTCCTTTCGGAAAGAGCATTGCCATTTGTCGATCATGATAGCCAAGTCGACTAGGGAGCGGAGGTTAGGGGGCTCACCTTGGGTGCTTAGTTCCGCCTTAATGTTGTCGTTAAGGCCATGCCAGAAGGCCGCGCACAGTGGGCGGTCCTCCCAGCCGGCCTCCGTGGCTAACACCCGGAAATCAATAGAATATTCAAGGACACGGCGAGCCCCCGGCGTATTGTCATGAGTTCCCTAGAAGCTTGGCTATGATGTGAAGATGGCGAAAAAACTGACCTGAGTTCATCCATGAATTCTGAGATGGAGGTGCTGATGAAGAGTCCTTGTGAGTCTGCAGCCTCGGCCCAGAGCAGTGCTTTCCCTCGGAGACGGTTAATGATGTAGCTGATTTTCTCTCTGTCAGTGATGTAGGTCCGGGGCTGGTGGTCAAACACCCGGCGGCACTGCAGCAAAAAACCCCGACAACTCTCGACGTTTCCGT
>NW_018127884.1:1895070-1898519 GCF_001952655.1 Monopterus albus | reverse complement strand
AGAACGAACTGGCAAGTGACTGAGGAGTGAAACCGGGTAATATAGTGAGCAACCTAATCAAGTGCAGCTGGTGATAAGGGAGTGAGGAACAGGTGAACGTGATTAGTGTAAATGGGCAAGAGACAGTAGGAAAGGTGAGGGAGGCCAGAGCGGCCAAGCAAACCTGACAATCTCAAGTCAGCTTCTTCACGACCAAATGAAAAAGTAACCATGCGATACGTTTGTGTGATCTATAATAATGAAAACAGAAGGAACTAATGAATATGTGAATTAACCTAACAGCCCAAGTTCCTTTTACAATTGAACCTGTTTATCATTAGCCAGTGGTCAGTTTGGTTCACTCTCTCCTTAGTACAAAACTACATTAACCTTCATCATTAAACACAGCCATCAGTTAGCTTATTACAGTGCTGAGCAACTACAAGCTCCAAGATACCTAATGCAACATGATTAAATCAGTAATAAATTGTTTCCATTATATGTGCATGATTACATCTGAAGAAACTGTGCAAGCCCAGGTAATTTTCCACAAATCATCAGTTCTTCAACAAGACTAATAGTAATAACAATAAAAACTGACCTCAAACTCAACTCAAACAAGTAAGCTAACGTGCTGTGCATGCTATGTTAATTAACTGGTTAAGAATGGAAAAGTCATACAGCATAACCAATTTTCGAGTAATTCCAGTAGTCTTTTGTGGCACATTGGCAGCTTTCAATTGACTTCACACACATCAAATATTTGCATAGAATTTAGTTTGAGCACACTTTCACTAAGAGTGTGTATGCATTTTATTTATTTATTTGCACTTCAGCTCAAGTAGGGTAAGGAGTCAGCTACTACTAATCATTTACTGCAATTATCAACAATGGCAATTAGTTATTTTATCAGACCAATTAACACACAGCTACACAAGCAAAAACATCTAGCAGATCTCTTGATGTCCATTTTATTTCAACAGTAGGTAGCCCTTTTTTTCTCTTAGAAAGCATTGATGAATGTTTGTGATAGTGATATAAGTTGTATGAAGCACTGCACTGATGGGTATTTACAACAGTAGAAGTACAGTGTGAAAAGCAGAGAACAAAGTAGTTTATTAAACCTCTCTAAATAATGGCTGAGTGCTGCGGGCTTCCTAAAGGCCGAGTCACTGAAGAGATTTTGAAGTAAATCTGTATACAGTGTTGTGCCAAAAGAATATTACTTCCTGTTTATACTTGTCAGCCAGTTTGAGCATGGGGAGGCAAGTGTGAGTGCTGCATGCAAATAACTAGGATGCCTCTGCCTGGCCTCCACGAGGGATGCTAATGTGAACATGGCACGTTCTTTAGAATGCAAGTCAAACTCGAGTGGGGTGCACACAAACATGAACTTGTAGCTGATGAGCTGAGCGCCCTCATTCAAATGCATCCAAGCCAGTCAGCATGTGACAGGATTACTGACCCTCGGTCTTCTGTCTTTAGCTTTAGAAACTACACCATTTTCTCAGCTGTTGTAGGACTCTGAAATATAGCTCTTATGTATTCATTACACGTTTGCATAAAGCATATTATCCTTCATAGCAGCTATAAATCTTAAGGCATTTTCACACATGAATTCTGGACTATGTCTATGGAATCAGGTCTGGACTTTTTCCGAGTTGCCCTTTCACACATGTAGCACACAACAGGAGATAGTCTGTTTCAGATGTGTTCTTGCTTAATGGAAATACTCCTCTTGGTTGGAGTGCCCCAGGTAGGCCATGAAGGAGGCGGGACCTAATGCGGTCACATATCTGGTTTGTCATTTGGTCATAAACAACCTTCTGATGCCGGCTCTTAATGACAGAAGTTCCCAAAACTCATCATGTCTCATGTTAGATATTTTTCTGTGTTATGTGATAACAATTTTTCTTCACCATCAGAGTTTGTATTCTTCCAGTTTCACACCAGCCACACGATAGAATGTCATTAACACGCCCACTAGCGGCTGTATTCTTACATGGGCTCACTCCAGCTCACTCGGACATTATGCAGACTTTGTACTAGGGAGCTGGCAAAGTAAAGCCTGCTTAAGGTCCAGGTCAACTGACTAGGTCATTTGCATTCTCCCATACAGTTCCCTCTGGTAATGTCTCAAGAAATTCAGAGTCTAGTGTGTATCTGAAGGTGCCTGTATTTTCTTCTGCCTTTTCAGTTTGTATTAATGTGTTAAATGAGTTGGATGCCCATTGGATATTTTATTTACTAGATTCTCATAAAGTCTAAAATCAAAAAGACTTCCATGTTGAACTGTTTTGAATCCAAGATATCAAGCATAAATTAAAAAATGCTTTGCAGTGATGTAAATAGCTGTATAATTACAAGTATTTCTTCTCGAAACACATTACTTGTTTAATTGGCCAAATATTCATGGAGTGTCATTTTCATGTTATCTATTTCACATTTTATAAACCTCATTTAGCATTAATCATTGCGTTAATTGGTGATAATGAACAAGAAGGGCATTATTAAGATGATGTACTAGTGCAGTTTCAGATTCTTAAAATGCCCCTGGTTATGAAAGTCCATGGCAGTTTTGGAGCTTGGTGTTATGACAGAATGCTTTACTCTTGGAGTCACACTGGGGATTAAATGTTTGTGTCACAATTCTCAGTATCCTTTCTTTCTAATAAAATGGTTATTAAATGTACCAGCTACAGTGTGGTGTTCACAACCACTTCTCCTCCACTGAATCACCTTGACTGTATGGAAAGTCAGACATTACAATACCTTTTCTTTTCAAACCAAACCTTATTTCTCTAGCATTGAAATGTTGGCCAGACTAAAATGTTTTTTGATTGTTTATTGACCATTGTCACAGGTTTAAGAAAATGAATCACTAAACAAACATAGGTATAGAACTTGGAAACACACTTTTTAAAAGCAAAGGTAATCCAGTAGAGGTCTAGCTGGACTAAAATGCCATCTTTGCAGCAGAGCTCTTCTGCTTTCCTCTATGATTGAGAGACGGAGAGAAAAGGATCACTATCATCCAAACACCTGGCCTCTCACTGTAAGAAGTGATGCTATAATTCAGCTGAGGTCCCATTTACCCTGATCTCTTGTCATATACACCCATTCAGATTAAATTGGTGTATTGAGTTTGCACTTGTATTGAACCTGCTAAGTGTGGACTGGAACTGCAGAGTGTGTATTTGTCATTTGCATTTTCTTCTGTTGCAAGCCTGCTACATGCTCAGAAAAGTTGAAAAATAATAAAGATTAAAAAGGAATAATCATACTCAATAAATGTCATTGTTTCCGTTTTACTGTTTTGAGCCAGATTTTTTAGAATATAATATTTAGTATAACGCTTGGTATAAACAATGATTGGTTTTTGGCTTGCAACCCTTTAAAATTAAACTGCTCATGATTGTTTGAAATGCTTTCTCAAACTATAGTTTCTTCAGAGCCCCAAGCTGTAGGGA
>NW_018127884.1:1894553-1895048 GCF_001952655.1 Monopterus albus | reverse complement strand
TAGGATAACCCTTTGGAGGGATTCTGATCCAGAAATGTACAAAAGTGTGTGTCACGGTGGCCATACACCATGATATCAGTAGGTTTTACTCAATAGATATTGCATTTTAAATATGATGACTAAGCATGTGTATGGTACAAGTAAATATAAAGACTACCTTATAATCGTATACAACAAAACTGAAGAGATCCCAGAGACCAATTAAATTGGAAAACAGAATGATTTAACTAAACAAACTTACTAATTAAATGAAAGGTCTATATTTAAGAACTAACTGCAACAAAAATCAGTACGTTCCATTTTTTATCCCTTCGCAAGTTGTACATCCATACAGTTAGTGCGAACATGATTTGTCAGGAGCACCTTGTGGGAATTTCTTCAAATTTGTCACAAATGTCTACTTGGATGAACTGATTAGATTTTGGTGGTCAAAGGTCAAGATCACTGTGACCTTGTATTTGTCCCATTCTTTTGAACATTATATGTCAGGAATGC